>NW_026516942.1:0-16403 GCF_025766255.1 Zychaea mexicana | reverse complement strand
AGATAGCAGGAAGGATAACTGACGGGTTTCTTTCCTTTTGTGCTGCTGTGGATTGGATGAAAATAAAGTATGTTGACCGTTATATAAGAAAGATAACGAAGAAGGTTCTACAAGAGTTATGCAGGTGCGAAGGATGTTGTTTCGTGGTGAAGGATGGTTATTGTAATTATTGATATTGCGTGGCAGAGCGTCTGATGCCACTCACAGTCTCGCGTTTGTGAACCCATTTGTAGCCACACAATTCCGAGATGCGATCCTTAAAGATCTGCCATTGAGCAGCAAGAAGGCGCACGATTTCATTGGGAATGAGTGCAAGAACTCCACGTACAGTCGAGTGAGAGAGAGCGTAGCGAATGTTGTCAAGGGTAGTAACTTGTTGGTTGTTCATAGTTGTTGTTATTAATAAAAAATAAACTTGCTGTTGTAATAGCAAAGGAACTTCCTCCTTCATAACAACGAACGCCTTTTCTTCTTTGTCCCTGCCATATTATCATCCCACTGACAGCTATATCTATAGTTTTTATAGAAGCACTTGTAATAACATGCAATCCCATCTCACACCCGTTTATGCAGACAACTGAAACATAATGACTACATAATGTATGATCTTTTACTTTTATTTTTTTCATCCCAACCATAACATCTACAGTAACAATAATAAAACCCTACATACCACCCATCAGCATATATAGCTACCTTATCCATTAAGACCGGCAATGTTCGTGTTGGCATATGCAAAAAGAAAAAGGTAATCGTTGTTGCCATCGTGTGTGTGCGAGTACAGCGAATTGCAGAGGAGGATTATAGTTGTGGTAGTGTGTATGCATCATAGGAATATAATTATCATCACATTGATGTGTATACAAACAGCAAAGAAAGAGATGGCCGTCATTACGAATGATGATGTGCTTGAGCGTACAAGTATCAAAACAAAAGACCGGCGTCATAGTCGTCATCGTGTAATATGGGCGTACATGATAGTGAAAGGCAAATGCGTCAGGCTGTATATTTTGCAAGTCAATGGCGGATCAGCGTCATTTTGTATATGATTGTGTTTGAGTAATGGAGAAGAAGATTGTTGCGTCGTTCTTGTTGTGAGTACGAATCGTTTGTGCAGGTAGAGGACGATGTTGTATTACACACGTAAGTCTGACGTTGGAATGGTGCAAGATGGTGCATCAAGTATATACAGAGAAGAAAAAAAACAGTAATTCTGAATGAGCGTATATCTACTAAAGCTATACCCCAAGCACAACCAGTAACCTTTCCCTTCCCTTGTTTACTTACCCAGCGTTTTTTTAAGCAGCAGTAACGGCGGTCTACTCCTTTATAAATCTTGAGCACATGCTTTTTTTAAGAAAACAGTTACCTTCATTTCGTTTTTCATTAAATCCGTGGATTGTGCCGTTTTGTTTTCTTTGTTTTTTATTCATCGTGAAGAGAGTAGGAGCCATTTACAAGTGTGCGTCGAAGCTGTTGATTTGCCATGGCGAATGGTAATGAGAAAAAAAAAGGATCTTTGGTTGTTGTTTTTTTCCTCCCTGCTGTTGCTAACAAACCCCACACTTTCCACCTACCTCTGCCACCAGCCTCCAATTTGTTTCAAACTCAACCCGGGTAAAGTGAAATGAGGGGAAACGCTCAGGCCCTATTCCCACAGCAGCAAAATAGGCTTATGCCTTATGCGCACAGTGAGTCTCTGACGCACCCTTGCCATTTCCTGTACATTAGCCTACAAGCTTTTTGTTACGAGTGAACCAGCCATACTACTATATCTTGACATTGGCTTTGTACTGCTTAACTTCTATTATGTCTTGACTTGAATTGAAAATCTTAAGTACTCAAATATTCTGCTCTGCTACACTTAATATATTATCTACTTCAACTTTTTTATGTCTTAGTTGACTAAAACAATGCCCAGTTTGACTGTTATTATGTTCAGGTTGTCTATTATTCATGTTTAGATTGATTATTATTCTTGTCCAGAACGATTTTCATTCATGTACAGATTGATTTTTATTTTGTCCAGATTGATTTTACTCATGTCCAGATCGATTTATATTCATGTCCAGGTCGATGTATATTCATGTCCAGATCGTTTTATATTCATGTCCAGATCGATCTTTATTCATGTCCAGCTCGATTTTCATTCATGTCCAGCTCGATTTTCATTCATGTCCAGCTCGATTTTCATTCATGTCTAGATCGATTTTCATTCATGTCCAGCTCGATTTTCATTCATGTCCAGCTCGATTTTCATTCATGTCCAGATCAATTATTATTCATGTCCAGATTAACTTTCATTCATGTCCACTCAGACTAACATTCATGTCCACTCTGCCTAAATAAAAGTTCAAACGTCTGCTAGGAGATGAAAAATCCTGTACTATAATGACCTAATTTTTATCTTATAAAATAATTTTATATACTTATTTCTAAAAAATTGAATTTTATTATATTATATGAATTAGATATCAAAATATAAGATAAATAATAATTATATAGATATTCAATTTTGGTTTTTGCCTAAGGTTATAAGTTTTTCCTGATTGCTTTGTAAATAAGTTAAAAGAACGGTTTTTATTATAAATTTTCAAAATGGTATTTGATGAATATAATAGCTCACTAAATAAAGAAGAAGTTTTAAAATATAAAACATTATTACAGGAAGAGATAGATAAATTATTTATAAATGAAAATTGGAAGAGAAAACAAAATAATTATAAGCATCGAATAGAGTTGAAATATATTAAAGAAATAGATGAAATTAAAAAAGAACTATTACAAAAGTTAGGATATACTTCTATATTTTTCTTTTTAACTAAATTATATACACATAAGGATTATCCTTCACTATATTTTGAAATTGAAAAAGGGTTATATTTATTATATCATCTTGTATCAGGTATTACATCGAAAGATATGAAACGAAATATACCATATACATCATTCTATAAATTTTATAAAGAATTTTGGATAACAAATTATGGTAGTTTGAATAAATATGTAGATATATGTCTAAAAAATATGTTTTCTAATATTAAAATATAAATTTATTCTGTATTAATAAAAAACCCTAGAAATTTTAATATATAACATTACTATTAGATGGTCATGATAGTACTATTGAATATGATAAGCCTGACATTTCTGCATAAAAACGATGGTCATATAAATTAAAAACATCAGGTTTAAGAACACAAGTATTAACAGATATTAATAATTTTATAATTGCAGTTTCTGATAGTCAACTATGTGGAGTTAGTAGTGATGGTGGTATGTTTTTCAACATGAAATTATATACGAAAATGGATAAAAGAGATGTTTTAGCTATTGATGGTAGTTACACATTATCTATTAAACAGTTTGAAGACTTATGTAAAAAGAAACATATTTCATTAAGTGATAATAACTTCTTTTATCCTATTAGAAAAGATCCTAATGAAGAATTGAATATATAAGAAAAACATTTTAATGATGTATTTGGAAGTTTTTGGTCAGCTATAGAAAACGAATTTTGTGAATTAGGAAATAAATTTAAACGATTTTCTAATAACAACTCTACATTAAAAACAGATAATTATAAATATATTAACTTACAAATAAAAGTAGTATTTTTACTTAAAAATATAAAATTATTTACAGATACATTCAATATAATTACACAAGAACACCATAAACTATGGGCTCAAAAAAACTTTGAATTTCCTACTGATGAAAAACAAATAGATATAGTTTTAAATAATGAGTGAATTACAAAAAGATTTATCAGATTTATCATTTGAAAGTGATAATATGATTATTGATGATAATAATAGTAATGAAGAACCTAATAATCATATAATTGATAATAATGAAGATATAGATTTCCCTGAATATAAAAATATTAATAGAAAAAAAAGAAAGAAAAATAAAAGTGAAAGAAAAATTAAACTAAATCTAATTAGAGAAATTAACAGAAATAATAATATTTATGAAATTGAAACAGTTATAGAACATAAATTAAGTAGAAATAATGAATATGAATTTCTTGTTAAGTGGAAAGATTATGATGAAACAGATAATTCCTGGGTAAATGAGAAAGATTTTAATGAAAAACAAATATTAAAAGATTATTTTAAAACCAAAAACATTAAGTATTAAATTAATTATTTTTGTATATGTAGATTATTATTATAATGTTTCTAATAATTATATTTTAACTATTAAATGTAGTAGGTTTCATAATTTTATTATTAAACATAAGAATAAGGATTAATTCTCTTTGCTGCTGACCGTTTTCAAATGCTTTACATTGATAATCCACAGTTGTGAAGGCAACATTCTTCGAATAACACCACTTTGAAAATCCCAACACCAATTTATCGTCAAATTTCGTTGTATAAGGCCATACGTGAGATAAGATGTCCTTGTTTGAAACTAGCTTTTTGGTATATACTCTGTCGTTCAGCAGATCTGTTGTTAGATATACTTCGTTCAGAAATTGCACAATTTGGCGATCAGAGCCTATAAACAAATACAAATAAATTAAAAACTAAATCAAATACATATCCATACAAACTTACTAAAATGGATTTCTTGCTTTTGTTG
This sequence comes from Zychaea mexicana, assembly GCF_025766255.1. Classification (NCBI taxonomy): domain Eukaryota; kingdom Fungi; phylum Mucoromycota; class Mucoromycetes; order Mucorales; family Lichtheimiaceae; genus Zychaea; species Zychaea mexicana. Next base: position 11,813 of record NW_026516942.1, on the reverse strand, counting down.
CATGTCTACATGGTGTATTTTTTCAAGTGTTTCAAAAGTTTTAGTATATTTTTTGTAGTGGTAAGGTTCTGAGTACATTTTGACGAGCGGTAAAAGAAATGGGTGTAATGAGTCAGTCTCGTAGCAAATATCGATATCAGTCATGTTCTTGATTCTGTCCTTGAGATTTTCCATGTTGGTAGGGTTAAACTCTACGTAGAAAATCATACAAAGAGCTTGCTCCTTCGTTATTGTTGGTGTCATTTGGAAGCTTCAAGCGGAAAAAAAAGGGTGGTAGTAGAAAATGGACCGTATCCATATTTAAGAAATATATGCTATATCCAAATTGAAGGACTGTATCCAGCAAAAATTGGACCATATCTAGCAAAATTGGACCGTATCCAGCAAAAATTGGACCATATCTAGCTAATTTGGTCTGTATCTAGTAAATCGAAAAATTACCAAGGGGAAATTACCTTCCTTTTTAGGAGCACGTCTGACCCCAGCCTCTGCTTCTCATGTGGTTTTCTTTTCGCTTCTCACTTCTATTTCCTTTGCTCTCAAAATCGTACTGTCATTGCAACTATGAGCTTTATCGATTCAGTTTGACAACAATATTCGCAACTCTGACAACATACGATTCGTTTTGAGATACTTTATTTATTTGCAATATTCTTTAATATAATAGTAAGATCAAACAAATACGTAGGATATTACCTTGCTTTCTTGGAACACCTAATATAGTAGTAAGGCTGTTCTCAAAAACCATTCGCCGTACCCACGAATAATATAATAGTAAGATCAGAAAAATACTTAGGGAAATTACCTTCCTTTTCTGGAACACCTAATATAATAGTAAAGGTGTTTGCTGGATACGGTCTAATTTTGCTGGATACGGTCCAATTTTTGGCCCTAGTAATATTCCTAGGGAAGAATTACCATTTTTTAATTTTTTTTCTGAGGTCAAGGCATAGCGCTTTTATAAAGCTGCACTCTTGTAGTGATTAAGATAGCAAAGGTTTATTGTGAAGTTACAATGCTATCTGTAGTATTACTAGGTATAGTCACGGTAATAGTTGCTGTTTATGTAGTTAGGGATTTACACAGTTTTGTGGAATATGCCCTGCAATGATTTTGCGTCATACTCTTATTTTTGGGATATTAACATAGGGGACAAGTCGGAATTGATGCAATTTTACTATTATCTATTAACAAAATAAATAGAATAGAAATTGAAAAAATAGTATAATAAAAAATGGACATTGATAATATAAATATCGAATTTAAAAATAAATTAAATGATGAAGTTAATAAATTAATAGTTAATAATTGGAATTTTTTACACGATCCTTGGCCTGAAATAAAAAATAGATTTAATCATCATACAAAAATAAAAGATATAAAAAGTAATGAAATTATGAAAGAAATAAAAAATGAACTATTAGAAAAATTAGGATATATTCCTGTTTATTATTCCAGCAACAGTTAGCCGGAATTCTAGGTAGCTGCAGAAATCATAATACGCTTGTTCAGGCACGAACAACTTGTACCACATGTCGCGACAGAAAAGTATGTTGACTAATATGTCGTCCTCGGTGTTGTTATTATTTTCTTTCTGAAATAGTGTTCGTGGTGGAGAACTTTTCGATTACGTTGTGTACCACAGTCGTTTAACAGAAGACGAAACACACTTTGTCTTCTTCCAATTGTTTACTGCTATTGATATAAGTGTATAAATAAATATTTTAAATGCTCAAATGGATTAGCGCAAAAAACGTTGGTTAAGACAAATTGCCTTGATTATATATTGATATATGTATCATTTTTTTTACCTTTCGTATAGTTTCTTCATAGCAAAGGTATAGCTCACCGCGACATGAAACCCGAAAATAGTAAGAAAAAAGCTAATATGTTCTTCTTGGCATTATTATGCTCAGTGATTCCCATGGCCGTAAAAGGCTATCTCATAAATCGTAAATAACACTCTACTTTCTATCACTTATGATCCTTATTTAGTACTGCTCGTCGACAAAGAGAAGTTACACATTAAGATAACAGACTTTGGCCTGGCTAAGATTCAAAAGGGGGCAACGGCCTTTGTCAGTCAATGTGGAACTCCAAACTACGGTAAGTCAAATAAAACATAAAGGGAACTGCCACAATCATAGAATATTGATTATTGTTATCTGTTACAGTGGCACCAGAGATTCTTGATCCAGCAGGAGAAAGAGTATCTGGTACACACCCGGCAAAGGATTTTATAAATTAGGAAATAATTTTGTCTCCGATGGCAAATAACGAATGCTGATTGGCTAATACAGTGCATCCTGAAAAAATGAAGTGGGGGAGACTCCAAAATTTGAGGTTGGGGGTGCGATTTAAGGGAATTAAGGGGGGATTTCGGGTCATCTGATCCATCCCCACTCCTCAAACCACACATCTGTCGCACAATCGCTTCAAATTACTCGAAATTTCGCTAAGTCATCACCCTCTGGTAAACCTGTCAAGCTGCCAGTTTTTTTTTTTCGCGAGTATCTTAATTTGCAAACATTGCAATAGTTGCGAGTAGAATGTGGGTTCAAAGAAAATCTTCCTATGAACGTGTTTTGTGTTTGATGTGACATTTTGCTTAAGAGAAGTAAGAATTGAGGAAGAGCATATTTGCATAAGCTGTTCTTTATATATTGTTCTGATTCGCTAAGACGAAGAGGAACAACTCCGATATATTATTAGGCAGCAACACGTACGCGTAATCTGACTCAGCAAGCTTTTCTTCTTGGCTTTTTTCTTCTTGGTCTGGCATGCGTAATCCTCTGAGGCATTGAGCATAACTTATTATTCTTAATCTCAGAGACTTCAACACTTCTTGGCATGCATGTTATTACTAATCTCCTTAGATTATTTATATAGGATGTTTAACAACTACTAAATATAAAGGTAATGTGTCAGCGTTAGATGGTTGATTAACAATGTACTAAAAGTATTACATTATTGAAGACGAAATGAGTCAGGTAAGTCCATCAAAATTAAAGGTTAGTATAAAATCTTAATATTATCAACATTATATTAGCTTATGCTCTAAACGCTTAAAGAAGAGTGTACACTGCTGGTAAGTTAAAGGCTCCTTTTGTTGTGTTGCTGCTATGCAATATTTTTTCTCTCCAAGTGTGCTGCTGTCTGTTTGTAGGGCTATCTTAACAAATGACGAGAAACTCTTGAACGGTAAGCATGTCATTTTTCTATGCGTGTCTTTTGATTTCGAATACTTGACTCAAACACGTTTTAAAAACGATAAATTGCAGAAACCCACTGATGTCCCAGGATAGAATCCCAGGATTGGAACAAGCAAAACGAATCTCGCTGTGCTTTTTTTGCTTCAGGATGAATTGCGATAGTATTATTGCTTTTTGTAAATTCAATCAAATAAAAAAAATTCTCAAAACGAATACTCCTGATTTCCATCGTTGATACATTTGCATGCAACCCCCCACCCTACCATCACATTTTTGGGCTGGTGAGTGCTGGTACTTGCTCATCCATAAAAGGCAATTTTAGTGAACCTGCATGAGTCTAACCATATAAAGTGTTTCCAATTCTGAAAAGTTCTTGCCCGGGTGTGTAGAACAGGACCTGAAATGGTAAATATAATTCTATACACATCTTTTTATGATTTATATAATGATTTTTGGATAAATAATTATAACAAAATTAATGAATAAGTAAAAAATGATTTAGAAAATTTATTTTCAAATATAAAAATTAGAATTTTAGCAGCAAATACATATAATCCAAATAGATTTGAAAATGTAACTTTATATATTGATGGTCATGATAGTAAAATAAAATACTATAATCCAAATAAAAGTAAAAGTGGATTGTATTCATATACATTAAAGGGACCTAGTTTAAGAACTCAAATAAAAGTAGATATTAGTAAAAGTATTATATATATTTCAAATAGTGAAAAATGTGCAAAGGGTAATGATGGAACTATGTTCCTTAATATGAAACTATATAAAAATATAAATAATTTAGATTGTATTGGAATGGATGGTGGATATAATCTATTTGTTGAAAAACTTATAGAAAATGTAAATGAATATGGTTATGATTTTAGTCATAATAATTTTGTTTATCTAATAAGAAAAGAGGTTAATAAAAATTTAACTGTTAATGAGTTAAATTATTATAGTAATTTTGGCTCATTTAGATCTGAAATTGAAAGTCAATTTTCTATATTAACATCAAAATTCAATAGATTTAATAATAATAAAGCAGCATTACAAATGTCTGATCAAAAATATTATAATCTTCAATTCTGTGTTGCATGCTTATTAAAGAATATTTATAACTTTTGTGAAAATTATAATATAGAAGTTCAATCTCATCATATGGCATGGTATGGTGATAGATTTGAATTTCCTACAAAAATAAATAAAATTAATTTAGTTTTTAGTAGTGAACAAAAAGTAATTAAACAATATAATGAATTGAGAGAATTATAATATAAAATTTTAAATTTAAATATTGAAGATATTGAAAAAGATATAGAAAAAAATATAGATAATAATGAATTTTTAATAAATGATGTACCTAGGAAAAGAAAACGTAACCAACAAAAGAATAATAATAATATATTTCAGGTAGAAAAAATAATAGATCATATGGTTGATAATAATAATAAATTAATATTTTATGTAAAATGGCTTAGTTATAGTGATGATGAAAATACCTGGGTAAAACAAAATGATTTTAATACAAAAGATATTGTTAATGATTATATGAAAGAAAAAAATCTTTAAATAAAAAAATAGTATAGTCTACCCTATATACAGGATTTTTCATCTCCTAGCGGATGTTTGAACTTTTATTTAGGCAGAGTGGACATGAATGTTAGTCTGAGTGGACATGAATGAAAGTTAATCTGGACATGAATAATAATTGATCTGGACATGAATGAAAATCGAGCTGGACATGAATGAAAATCGAGCTAGACATGAATGAAAATCGATCTAGACATGAATGAAAATCGAGTTGGACATGAATGAAAATCGAGCTGGACATGAATAAAGATCGAGCTGGATATGAGTATAAAACGATCTAGACATGAATATAAATTGACCTGGACATGAATATAAATCGATCTGGACATGAGTAAAATCAATCTGAACAAAATAAAAATCAATCTATACATGAATGAAAATCATTCTGGACAAGAATAATAATCAATCTAAACAGGAATAATAGACAACCTGGACATAATAACAGTCAACCTAGACATAGTTTTAGTCAACTAAGACATAATAAAAGTTGAAGTAGATAATATATTAAGTATAGCAGAGCAGAATATATGAGTACTTAAGATTTTCAATTCAAGTCAAGACATAATATAAGTTAAGCAGTACAAAGCCAATATCAGGATATAGTAGTATGGCTGTTTCACTCGTGACAAGAAGCTTGTAGGCTAATGTACAGGAAATAGCAAGGGTGCGTCAGAGACTCACTGTGCGCATAAGCCTATTTTGCTGCTGTGGGAACAGGGCCTGAGCGTTTCCCCTCCATTCATATTACCCGGGTTGAGTTTGAAACAAATTGGAGGCTGGTGGCAGAGGTAGGTGGAAAGTGTGGGGTTTGTTAGCAGCAGCAGGGAGGAAAAAAACAGCAACCAAAGATCCTTTTTTTTTTCTCATTACCATTTGCCACGGCAAATCAACAGCTTCGACGCACACTTGTAAATGGCTCCTACTCTCTTCACGATGAATAAAAAACAAAGAAAACAAAACGGCACAGTCCACGGATTTATTGAAAAACGAAATGAAGGTAACTGTTTTCTTAAAAAAAGCATGTACTCAAGATTTATAAGGAGTAGACCGCTGTTACTGCTGCTTAAAAAAACGCTGGATAAGTGAACAAGGGAAGGAAAAGGTTATCAGTTGTGCTTGAGGTATAGCTTTAGTGGAGATATGCCCATTCAGAATTACTGCTTCTTTCTCTTTTTATATGTATATACTTATGCACCATCTTGTACCATTCCACATCAAACTTACGTGTGTAATACAACATCGTCCTTTACCTGCACAAACCATTCGTACTCACAACAAGAACGACGCAACAATCTTCTTTTCCATTACTCAAACACAATCATATACAACATGACGCTGATCCGCTATTGGCTTGCAAAATATACAGCCTGACGTATTCACCTTTCACTATCATGTACGCCCATATTACACGATGACGACTATGACGCCGGTCTCATTGTTTTAATACTTATACACTCAAGCAAATCATCATCGTAATGACAGTCATCTCTTTCTTTGCTGTTTGTATTCACATCACTGCGATGATAATTATATTCCTATAATGCATACACACCACCACAACTATAATCCTCCTTTGCAATTCGCTGTACTCGCACACACACGATGGCAACGACGATTACCTTTTCTTTTTGCATATGCCAACACAACATTGCCGGTCTTGATGGATAAGGTAGTTATATATGCTGATGGGTGGTATGTAGGGTTTTATTATTGTTACTGTAGATGTTATGGTTGGGATAAAAAAATAAAAGTAAAAGATCATACATTATGTAGTCATTATGTTTCAGTTGTTTGCATAAACGGGTGTGAGATGGGATTGCATGTTATTACAAGTGCTTCATGGATATAGCTCTGAGCGGTGTTGATAATATGGCAGGGACAAAGAAGAAAAGGCGTTTGTTGTTATGAAGGAGGAAGTTTCTTTGCTATTACAGCAGCAACTTTATTTGTTGTTAATAACAACAACTATGAACAACCGACAAGTTACTACCCTTGACGACATTCGCTACGCTCTCTCTCACTCGACTGTACGTGGAGTTCTTGCACTCATTCCTAACGAAATCGTGTGCGTTCCTGCTGCTCAATGGCAGATCTTCAAGGATCGCATCTCGGAATTGTGTGGCTACAAATGGGTTCACAAACGCGAGACCTTGCATGGCACCAGACGCTCTGCCACGCAATATCAATAATTACAATAACCATCCTTCACCACGAAACAACATCCTTCGCACTTGTACAACTCTTGTAGAACCTTCTTTGTTGTCTTTCTTATATAACAGTCAACATACTTTATTTTCATCCAAGCCACAGCAACACAAAAGGAAAGAAACCCGTCAGTTATCCTTCCTGCTATCTACAGCTCATTTATCTATAAAGACCGGCGATGTTAGCGTTGGTATATGCAAAAGGTAAAAAGTAATCGCGTCAGGCTGTATGTTTTGCAAGCCAATAGCGGATCAGCGTCATGTTGTATATGATTGTGTTTGAGTAATGGAAAAGAAGATTGTTGCGTCGTTCTTGTTGTGAGTACGAATGGTTTGTGCAGGTAGAGGACGATGTTGTATTACACACGTAAGTTTGACGTTGGATTGGTGTTAGATGGTGCATCAAGTATATACAGAGAAAATGAGAAAGAAGCAGTAATTCTGAATGGGCATATCTCCACTAAAGCTATACCTCAAGCACAACCGATAACCTTTTCCTTCCCTTGTTCACTTATCCAGCGTTTTTTTAAGCAGCAGTAACGGCGGTCTACTCCTTTATAAATCTTGAGCACATGCTTTTTTAAGAAAACAGTTACCTTCATTTCGTTTTTCAATAAATCCGTGGACTGTGCCGTTTTGTTTTCTTTGTTTTTTATTCATCGTGAAGAGAGTAGGAGCCATTTACAAGTGTGCGTCGAAGCTGTTGATTTGCCGTGGCAAATGGTAATGAGAAAAAAAAAAGGATCTTTGGTTGCTGTTTTTTTCCTCCCTGCTGCTGCTAACAAACCCCACACTTTCCACCTACCTCTGCCACCAGCCTCCAATTTGTTTCAAACTCAACCCAGGTAATATGAATGGAGGGGAAACGCTCAGGCCCTATTCCCACAGCAGCAAAATAGGCTTATGCCTTATGCGCACAGTGAGTCTCTGACGCACCCTTGCCATTTCCTGTACATTAGCCTACAAGCTTCTTGTCACGAGTGAAACAGCCATACTACTATATCCTGATATTGGCTTTGTACTGCTTAACTTATATTATGTTGTTACGGTGAATTTGGGGTATTCCAGGTAGTTGCGTAACGGTTTAAGTGTATGTTTTGTAGTGAGCACCAGTAATAATATCGTTTATTACAGACGGGTTGTGAAGTGATATGAGTGTAAAATAAGGTAAAATGTGTATGGGTTATGTCCAAGGTTGTAAATAGTAGGGAGCTGTTGTCTTGATTAAGCTCAGTGAGTAGAAATGAGGATCAGGGATGTTACGTCTGTCCAAAATGAATGAGGAATAAGGATCAGGAATGTTACGTCTGTCCAAGTAAATGAGAAATAAGAGCAGGAATGTTACGTCTGGTCTTAATAGAAGAGTTTATTTAGCTTCAGTTATGAGCAATAAACAATATGTAAGATAAAACAAGCCGTGTTTAGGTCTTGAGTGATTGAAAACAACACTTGAAAAGTTAAGTCAAAAGTGGGAGGTAGAAATTCAATGTCTTTATTCAAATAAAATGAGGGGGTATTTATATCTTTCAAAATAATTCAATACGTCTATAATAATTGAACATCAAAGATGATGTTCGAAGGTTGTGGAAAGTACTCGCATCCAATGGTTATGGATGTGGAATCAAAATGGAAAGTCTAGGAATAATGCTATTATTAGCTATTCCTTGGCAATTTGGAAGGTGCCAGAAGTTTGTAGAGTTGTTGCTGCGTAGTTATTGGATCGCTGTGTCCTTGGCTTTATGGAAAGTGCCAGAATGTTGTAGTAATTGCGAGGCTCCTGTAGTAGAGCTCTTGTTGTTGTGTGATGTGATGTGCTTGATGTTTGTTATGCAGCTCTTTCTTGTATTCAGATTTTATTGGAGGGATAATTCTCGGGGTATCACACCTCCTCGGGCCCGGAAAAAGATGGTCCCACATCGTTTGAATTGTTGTATAATGGGTCGTAAAGTCGCTCTGTATATGCGTCGGCGGCTCCATCCGTTCGTTTTTGTTGTAATTCTTTTGTGATGTTGTTTGGATCGTAAAGTCACGCTGTAAATGTGTCGGTGCTCCATCCGTTTGATGTGATTGATGTGATATTGTTGTTTGGATCGTAAAGTCGCTCTGTATGTTTCGGTGCTCCATCCGTTCGATCGGTTTGATAAGTTGTATGTGGTTCGTAGAGTCGCTCTGTGTATGTGTCGGCGCTCCTTTGTATTGTTGTTGAATCAGGTGCGAATCGTGGAGTCACTCTGTATGAGTCGGCGCTCCATCCTTTTGTTTGTGTGTTTATATGTGATAATGGATTTTGATGTGTATCTTTGTGTATATCGTGTGTGTTTGTTTGTTTACGTTCTTTTTTTTTATTGTATTGTGATTTATGATCGATTTATATTTCTGTACCTATTGCAGTTTATTAAAATAAAAGGTTTGATATGTTTAAACAGGTATTGATATAGTCTGTGTGTGTGTGTGTGTATATATATGTGGGTTTGTAGTACAGTTGGGAGATTGCCGTTTAGGCTTACAAAAGTTTGGGTTTACATGATATTTTTTTTTGTTTGTATGTTATATGTTTTTTTTTTCTACTACATTTTCTTTAATATATATATAATGTGTGTATAATGATAATAAGAAGGTACAATTTGTAAGTGAGAACCATTAGGTCTCCAAAAACTCGAATCGTCGTATCCTCGTCAGTTGTGTCCTAGGAAGACGTTTCGGCACTCTTCACAGTATAGGTTCAAAGGCACCCAAGGGAAGGTGTCTCTAATAACGATAGCAAGAGCTAATTGTCTTTGCTGGTTTTCATTTCGTTGCGGGTGCGGGCGCACTGGTACTTGTTGGATAAATCTGGCTGTATTTCCCGCCAACTGGGTGAGCTGCTGTTGTATATGTCTACGTAAGCTTAGCAATGTAGAAGTGCTTGCATAGGCTGTTGCTATTGTCATGAACGCCTCTATGTCCACATCGATGATGGCGTCCAAGGTATCCAACGCTACGTCTTGTTGGTTTCGTTGGTCTTGTGGTGGCGGCGATGGTGATGTATACGTGGTTGTTTGTTCATCGATATCCATGGCATCGTCTTCGTAGCTAGCTACGCTTGGTTCCGAGGCCCAACCGCCTTCGTTTCTGCTTGGAATATGCGTGGGGGTTGGTCCCCATCCGTCCAAGTTATTGCCCGTCATCGTTTCTTGAGCCCTTGGGGCTACGATGGTAATGTTGGTGTTGTTTTGGGTGTTGTTGTTGTTGTTGTTCATTGTAGTAGTTCAAGTGGTATGATAGAGTTGATTGTTTAAGATATTTTTCTTCTTTATATATGTTTTTTTTTCTTTTACAGTCTTTTCTCTATGTATTTTATAATATGTTCTTCTCGAAGTGTATATTTTTTTTATGCATTTGCACGTTTATATTTCAGAGTTATTGGTTTATGAACGTCCTCTGGTAGGTCGATAACTACTATCTCTTTTCTTCTTTTTCTTTGTTTTTCTCCGATTTCCTGCATTTTTAGTCCTTCTCGATTTTCCTTGCTACGGCATCGTCTGTGTTGTTTCGTCTTGGTCTGATTCTGATGCATCTTCTTGTGGTGGTACTGCATCGACCTCGTCGGTAATGAGGTGCAGCAATGCCTGAGATATTGGGGCTTGGTACTCGGTATCAGGTAAGGTATAAGAGCGCAATCGGTTTCCATGGTAGGGGTTCGGTAGGAATCTTCCTTGCATCGTTTTTAATCGATAGGTACCGCGTTTGTTGACCTTGTGAATCAAGAATGGTCCTTCCCATAGATCTTCTAGGCGTCCTGCCCAATTTCCTTCCAAGTAATTTTGATATACTTGAACAGTATCTCCAATTTGGAAAGGGCGTTTCAGTTCCTTGCCTTGCTGCAGTAATTTCTTTTCGATTCTCCGTTTCTGTGCCGCTTGTGCACTTTTGATTGTATCAATCGCTTCTTCTCTTATTGTATTGAGTCTTGTGATATGTTCCTCAAATAAGTCGAGTATGATCGTATCTTCGTCGCGCTCATCATCCTCTTCCAGGAGATCTGCAATGTTTGTTTGTGGTTGCACGTGTCGGTCGAAAGGTGTATGTGGTTCTCGTCCGTAGATCAAGTAAAATGGAGATCTCTTCGTCGTTTCTTATCGAATGCTGCGGTATGCGAATAGTAGTGCAGGTAGGTACATTGGCCAGTTCTTCTTTTCTTCTTTATTGAGTCTTTTCAACATGACTCCAACCGTTCGATTAAATCGTTCGACTAGGCCGTTCGCTTGTGGATGATATGGTGATGTGAGTCGATGTTCGATGCCGTATTGCTTGCAGACAGCATTTACAAGGTTGCTTTGGATAGGTAAGCCATTGTCTGAGCACAAAACACGTGGGCAGCCATGTATAGTAATGATACATTCGTAAACAAACAGAGAAACTTCTGCTGCATTTGCCACTTGTAAGGCACGTGCTTCGACATATTTGCTGAAAGAACAAATAGCTACAATGATATAGCGATGTAGGCTCTGGGCTGTTGGTAGTAGGGATCCGTATCAGAACTGTAGAACCGGAACCGAACCGAACCGAAACCGAGAAAATACGGTTCGGTTCCTGTCAAGAACCGAACCGGAACCGAACCGGTTCTGTATAAGTAGAACCGAAGAACCGAGAGGCAGAAGATTGCAATCAGCGATTTTGGTAATTAGTATAAAGTAGGCTATAATGGAAGTTACGAACAATGTTATTCCGAAAAGACCACGAAGTAGTGTATTTGCAAGCCATACTTTATTGAAAAACTTAACAAAACCTGCAAAAGCAGAAGGGAGTAAAAAATAGTAAAGAAGAG
>NW_026516941.1:0-15000 GCF_025766255.1 Zychaea mexicana | reverse complement strand
GCTTGGTTCTGTCTACGGAAAGGTAGGCTTTGCCGGTGCTTATGATAATTATTAGCGTTGAGACGTTTGATCACAAGCAGACGACTTGATGTTGACGGGGTATTGTACGTACTAGAGTAGCCTTTGTTGCTACGATGTACTGAGATTAAGCCCTTGTCATTGAATTTGCTCCTCTTCTGAGGGCACATTCAATAGCCAATTCAATGGAAAGGTTGATAGAGTCTTATACTCTTTACTTTTTTCCTTGCGGTATTATCGTCGGGCATTTTTGTCTCTGGATCTTTTTTTTACTCTAAGGCTTTTCCGTCGGGCATTTACTGTCTCTTGGACAAGACATAGGCAAGCATCCTTGGATAAAAGATTGTCAGGTCTTCAGAGTTCAAAGCTCAGGTAGACCAAGTTCAAGAAAACCTGGTTGTAGTTAACTCTAAGGCTCTTGTCGGGCAGGTGTGCACTTGAGAGTATAGAGGACACTATGGGAAGCTAGGATAAAGCCCTAGGGTACCTGAGGGTAGAGCCCTAGGGTATCTGAAGATAGAGCCCTAGGTTATCTGAGGATAGAGCCCTAGGTTATCTGAGGCTGAAGCCCCAGGGTATCTGAGGATAGAGTCCCAGGGTATCTGAGGCTGAAGCCCCAGGGTATCTGAGGATAGAGTCCCAGGGTATCTGAGGCTGAAGCCCCAGGGTATCTGAGGATAGAGCCCTAGGTTATCTGAGATAGAGCCCTAGGTTATCTGAGGATAAAGCCTAGGGTATCTGAGGATAGAGCCTAGGTATGAGTGAGCCTAGGTTATTGAGGATAGAGCCTAGGTATCTAGGATAGAGCCTAGGTATCTGAGGAAGCTCTAGGGTACTGAGGATAGGTCTAGGGTATCTAAGGATAAAGCTCTAGGTATCTGAGGATAAGCCTAGGTATCTGAAGATAGAGCCCAGGGTATCTGAGGATAGAGCCCAGGTATCTGAGGATAAGCCTAGGTATCTGAGGATAGAGCCCTAGGTTATCTGAGGATAAGCCTAGGTATCTGAGGATAAGCAGTCCCAGGGTATCTGAGGATAGAGCCAGGTATCTAAGATAGACCCTAGGTTATCTGAGGATAAAGCCCTAGGGTATCTGAGGATAGAGCCCTAGGTATTGAGGATAGAGCCCTAGGTTATTGAGGATAGAGCCCTAGGTTATCTGAGGATAAAGCTCTAGGTTATCTGAGGATAAAGCCTAGGTTATCTGAGGATAAAGCCCTAGGGTATCTGAGGATAGAGCCCAGGGTATCTGAGGATAGAGCCCTAGGTTATTTGAGGATAGAGCCCTAGGTTATCTGAGGATAAAGCTCTAGGGTACCTGAGGATAGGGTCCTAGGGTATCTAAGGATAGAGCTCTAAGGTATCTAAGGATAGAGCTCTAAGGTACCTGAGGATAGAGCCCTAGGTATCCAAGGATAGAGCTCTAGGGTATCTAAGGATAGAGCCCTAGGTTATCTGAGGATAAAGCTCTAGGTTATCTGAGATAGAGCCCTAGGGTATCTGAGGATAGAGCCCAGGGTATCTGAGGATAGAGCCCTAGGGTATCTGAGGATAGCCTAGGGTATCTGAGGATAGAGCCTAGGTATCTGAGGATAGAGCCCTAGGGTATCTAAGGATAGAGCTCTAGGTACTGAGGATAAAGCTCTAGGTATCTGAGGATAAGCCTAGGTATCTAAGGATAGAGCCTAGGTATCTAAGGATAGAGCCCTAGGGTATCTAAGGATAGAGCCCTAGGGTATCTAAGGATAGAGCCCTAGGGTATCTAAGGATAGAGCCCTAGGGTATCTAAGGATAGAGCCCTAGGTTATCTGAGGCTGAAGCCCTAGGGTATCTGAGGATAGAGTCCCAGGGTATCTGAGGATAGAGTCCCAGGGTATCTGAGGATAGATCCCTAGGTTATCTGAGGATAAAGCCCTAGGGTATCTGAGGATAGAGCCCTAGGTTATTTGAGGATAGAGCCCTAGGTTATCTGAGGATAAAGCTCTAGGTTATCTGAGGATAAAGCCTAGGGTATCTGAGGATAGAGCCCCAGGGTATCTGAGGATAGGCCAGGTACTGAGATAGGCCTAGGTATCTGAGGATAGAGCCCAGGGTATCTGAGGATAGAGCCCAGGGTACTGAGGATAAGGCCTAGGGTATCTGAGGATGAGCCCAGGGTATCTGAGGATAGGGACCTAGGGTACCTGAGGCTGAAGCCCTAGGGTATCTGAGGATAGAGTCCCAGGGTATCTGAGGCTGAAGCCCCAGGGTACCTGAGGATAGGGTCCTAGGGTATCTAAGGATAGAGCTCTAGGGTACCTGAGGCTGAAGGTCTGGGGTAAACTAGGACAGAGGCCCCTATGTGAGTTAGCATAGAGGTCTAGGGTGACTAGGATAGAGGTCCCTATGGAAGTTAGCATAGAGCTTTTTCTAATGCTCAGAGGAAGAGAGAATGCCCTAGTCATGGTCTTTTAAAAAGATCATGGCTAGGGCTTTTTTTTATGTCAGTTTTTTGAGAGAATGCCCTAGTCATGGTCTTTGAAAGATCATGGCTAGGGCTTTTTTTTATGTCGATTTTTGAAGTTGTTGTTAGAGGATTACAAAAATTAGCCATACAGCATCAAACATACAACATTTACTTTAACTTACGGCCATACAACAGGGAATATACCGGATCCCGTCCGATCTCCGCAGTCAAGCCCTGTCTGGCCTGGTCAGTACTATGGTGGGGGACCACATGGGAATACCAGGTGCTGTAAGTTTTTGCTTTTTTTTAGTCTTTTAGTCTTTTAGTCTTTTAGTCTTTTAGTCTTTTAGTCTTTTAGTCTTTTAGTCTTTTGATCTTTTATTGCAAATTCAATAAACTTAATATTTTGCAATCAAGCATATTATCTGGTGATAATTTCAATGACGTTTTGAGGTCCACATAAAGTTGTCTATGGAAGTTAGGATAGAGCCCTATGCTACGAGAGCATAGAGTTGTGTATGGAAGTTATGATAGAGAGAGATTGAAGGAATTGATAGAGAAGTTTTGGGAATAGAAGAGGAAAGTAAGAAAGGATGGTTTGTCGACATTGTGTTTCTATATAGTGTGGGGTAAATAGTGTTTTGGGGCTGATATTTTGTGGGAAAGATGAGATGCAGAGGGATAAATGTGTATGAAATGTAAAAGATAGGTGTTGCAAGTAAAAGTGTATAGTTAAGCAATATATGTATAACGGTTATCGTCAGGTATTGGAAACGATGTGTGCGATCTCGTTGGGTGCATTCTAGCACGAGTTATTTGATAGAGTGGTGTACGTCTATAGTCTTTGGCATAGAGGTGTCTATGCTGGTTAGCATAGAGGTGTCTATGCTGATTAGCATAGAGCTTATGATAGGGCTCTATGCTAAGCTCTATGCTAAGCGGTATGAGAAAAAAAACTATTTTGTGATTCTGAAACATACAAAATATTGCCACAAACGAGCGCTACACAACCATGTAAAAGAAAGTAAAAAAATGTTTAAAAGAAAAATCCGTATGGATCCTTAGCATAGAGGTTAGCATAGAGGTTAGCATAGAGGTTAGCATAGAGTTCAGCATAGAGGTTAGCATAGAGGTTAGCATAGAGGTTAGCATAGAGCTTAGCATAGAGTTCAGCATAGAGCTTAGCATAGAGCTAGCATAGAGCTTAGCATAGAGCTTAGCATAGAGCTTAGCATAGAGCTTAGCATAGAGCTTAGCATAGAGCTTAGCATAGAGTTAGCATAGAGCTTAGCATAGAGAAAAATGAAAATTAATCTCATTTCGCATAAACGGCATATTGTGTGATTTTGAAACATACAAAATGTAGCCACAAACAAGCGCTACACAACCTATGTAAAAGAAAGTAAAAATAGGCCTCAAAATGTTTGAAAGAAAAATCTGTATGGATCCTTAGCATAGAGCTTAGCATAGAGCTTAGCATAGAGAAAAATGAAAATTAATCTCATTTCGCATAAACGGCATATTGTGTGATTTTGAAACAGACAAAATGTAGCCACAAACAAGCGCTACACAACCATGTAAAAGAAAGTAAAAAACGGAGTTGATAACACCTCAAAATGTTTGAAGGAAAAATCCGTATGAACCCTTAGCATAGAGCTCTATGCTAACTTACATAGGGATCCTTACGAAAAACGAAATGAGCTCAATCCTTGTAAACGGCATATTTTTTGTTTCTGAAAGGTGGTAATTGTAGCCATGAACGAGCGCTATTTAACCATTATAAGGAGACATTTTAAAACAAACTTTTGAGCAAATGGGGACACAAAGCAAAAAACCCGAGGTGCAATGTAAGCGTTCGGACATCAGTTTACTAACAAATTTTCAAACCGTCTCAATTCTTGTAAACGGCATATTTTTTGTTTCTGAAAAGTGGTATTTGTAGCCACAAACGAGCGCTATCCAACCATTATAAGGAGACATTTTAAAACAAACTTTTGAGCAAATGGGACACAAAGCAAAAAACCCGAGGTGCAATGTAAGCGTTCGGACATTAGTTTACTAACAAATTTTCAAAACCGACCCTTACCTTTGGGGCAAAATGGTCGGCCGAGTACCCCACGGATATGTAAGAGGAAGGGTGATGGCGAGAGCCAAAAAAGCCTGCCTAGCTTATGTGGTTGCTAGGGTCAGACCAATGTTTGGGATATGGTCTGAAGCTTTGGGGACTGAGGGAGTAACCATGTAGATGCAGATGCATATTGGTCCAATTTGTGTACTAGGTACTCTCAGAGTTACTTGGTATTTTGGACACCAACTAGTCTTGGTTTTTGGGATTCAAGGCAGGATGTTGGAGGTTGTGTGTATATCTGGTCTTTGACTAGGATTAAACATAGCTATTTGGGTGCAACCTTGTGGACGAGTCTCTATTGACTTGAAAACATAGGATCATCCTTCGAATTGGTTATTTGATATTGCCTTTGGGTACTATCATATCAACCAGTCGAGAAACCTTGTAGTCTGGCAAATGGTGAAACACTTGGATTCGGAAGTCTGAAGGTCTAAACAGCCTTGGGATTGAAGAATTCAATAGGGAAATTAAATTCATTTGGTATGCCAAACATACTTGTATGTAAGGAGCCTGGGGAATCGAGAGATTGGTACCTTGGGTACCTGGGGTCTGTAGTGGACCTTGGGAAAAGCCTTATGAAATTAGTTACCTGGTTGATCCTGCCAGTAGTCATATGCTTGTCTCAAAGATTAAGCCATGCATGTCTAAGTACTAGCATTAATACTATGAAACTGCGAATGGCTCATTAAATCAGTTATGATCTACTTGGCATTCTAACTGCTTTGCTGCTGGATAACCGCGGTAATTCTGGAGCTAATACATGTGTATATAACGGTGTATGCCGTTGCGTATATTAGATAAAAACCAACCTGGGGTAAAACCTAGTCTTTGGTCGCTCATAGTATCCTTGCCGGTCTTCAGTTTAATCTGGAGCCAGTTCATTCGATTTTCTGCCCTATCATTGCTTTTGATTGCACGATCGAGGCGTGCAATGGCTTCTACGGGTAACGGGGAATAAGGGTTCGATTCCGGAGAGGGAGCCTGAGAAACGGCTACCACATCCAAGGAAGGCAGCAGGCGCGCAAATTACCCAATCCTGACACGGGGAGGTAGTGACAATAAATAACAATGCAGGGCTTTTATAGTCTTGCAATTGGAATGAGTACAATTTAAATCCTTTAACGAGGAACAATTGGAGGGCAAGTCTGGTGCCAGCAGCCGCGGTAATTCCAGCTCCAATAGCGTATACTAAAGTTGTTGCAGTTAAAACGCCCGCAGTCGAACTTTAGTCTATAGGCAGGTGTCCTAGCATTCATTTGTTGGGTACATTTTGTCTGGGACTTTTGACTGGATCTCCCTTGTCTTCGGACTTGGGGTCGAACCAGTCGATTACCATGAGCAAATCAGAGTGTTTAAAGCAGGCTTTCAAGCTTGAATGTGTTAGCATGGAATAATGAAATATGACATTTGGTCTATTTTCGTTGGTTCAAGACCAAAGTAATGATGAATAGGAGTGGTCGGGGGCATTTGTATTTGGACGCTAGAGGTGAAATTCTTGGATTGTCCAAAGACAAACTACTGCGAAAGCATTTGCCAAGGACGCTTCCGTTGATCAGGGGCTAAGGTTAGGGGATCGAAGACGATTAGATACCCCTTGCTTGGGCAAGTACCTCATCGTGGTGCTTGGGTGGAACCTATCGGGTGGGACCAGTTCGCTGCGACCATCCTTTAGAGCTAAAACTTGTCCTAGTAGGCTACCAACCTACAATAAACAATTTGGTAGTAGGTCTGAGCAAGAACCACGTTGGCTCGCCCATGTGTTACACTACTCACTTACGACCCCGAAGTATTATCGGACCCTTAGGGTTGCAGAATTTTTGAAGGGAGAAGCGGGGCTTTTCAGCCTGAACACCGCTTATGGGGGCACTCCCCCCAAACAAACGTTCCTGTGTCTGTGCAGTCTCATAGACTAGCGCCTTTACCGGGTGGGGCCCCGGCTGGCGCGAAAGACCTGCCCAAAGAAACATCAAAAAGCCAATAGCTCTGAGGGAGAGCTCAATAAACCCCCAAGCCCACGTGAGGAGCGCATGGAGGTCGATGACCAAAATGCAGAGTCCCACCGCGAGAGTCAGTCCGACTTGGCTACCTCGACCCCGGTCGTTGTAGCAAGCACTGGTAACGGTGCTGGCAGTTCCAGCTTTGCTGATGCTGCCCGAGAAGGCCACTCTCAAAACTCAGAGGTAGCATACCTTCGTCAGCACTTTGCTGTTGAAGCTGCCCTGCCACGACCACTGAATGCGAATAACCTTGCTAGGCTGTTCAATTTGGTGCGTCAACGTTCACCCGGTAATCCGATTCACAGTTATGAGCTTCGGGATACCAGCGTACGTCTTCTCCTTGTTTCGAGATCCGTACAGCGTGCTGTTCTCAGCGCTCCTTTCATCATCAATCAACATTGCTTGGTTTTTGTTGATAAATGGAGGGGTGCTCGACGGTACCGCCTCCAACTTTGCCCTCCTGGTTGTGATGTCCAGGCATTCGCCGACTCACTTGCACCGTTTGGTAAAGTTATTAAGGCTGAGAATGTCCGTATCTGCGGTATTCTAAGCCCGAATTGGGATGTTTCGATCAAGTTGAGATCAGACCTCAAGGACATCCCCCTACGGGTCACCATCGCTGGTCGTGGTGGATCCCGGAAGTGCCGGTCGCTCCCCCTCGATGGATGCTTCAAGTGCCGCGCACAGGGCCATCCTAAGGAGAAGTGCCCTATGAGGGGACCTCAACCCCCCCCTATTCCCCCCGTTGACGACCTCGACCGACGTATGTCGCAAATGGCGGTGTCCGAGCCTTCTTCCTCGCGTGCCCCGTCTTGTCGCTCGTCTCGCCCTTGTTCTCCTTTGTCTCCCTCGTCTCTTTCTGGTCTGGAAGAGTTGGTTCAAGACCAACTTGCTCGCGAGGGGCCACCGTTAGGTGAACCTTTGGCCTCGGCTGCTGCCTGCGCTCCTGCGCCCGCACCACCAAGTTTGCGCTCTCCTGCCGCCGCGCCTGTCCGTCGGGCAGCAGACGCGTCTCTCTCATCCGGCCCGTCCGCCCGCCGACCCCCCAAGAAACAGAAGCAAGGTAAGGGGAAAGCCCCCGCCTGCCGCCGTAGCCAGTCGCCACGATCCCATGCCCGTTCTCGGTCCCACTCGCCGCCGCCTCCTACTTCGGACGAATAGTTTTCTTTCTTTTCTCTGTTTGTCCTTTTTTTGTTGTAATAAATTTTTCGTATGTTTTATACCCACAACTTAAAGATTGCGTTCCTCAACATACGAGGACTTCACATAACCATTATCGACCAAAATTGGAGACGGCAAAGAACCTGATGGTTCTTTATCATCTTCCCTTTCTCCTCTTGAGCGAATGTCATTTGGGTGACCACGTTTGGGCTGTGTTCAATCATGCAAACCCTCAATGGCATGGCCAATGCCTTGCAGCCTTGCACTCTAACTCTAAGGAGTTTGGAGTTCTCCTGTAAAAACCCATGTGTGAACAGATACACCTAGTTGTCGATCACTCCCTGGACTTTCCCCAGGGGGCGCTCGCCCTCCAACTCACTCTCCACACCGAGGGTTAAATATTAATATAGTGATTAAAAAAATTTAATAAATTTTTTATAATCTATAATTTCTTTTTATATTAAAAAACAAAAATAATTATTTTATTTTTTTTTCTTTAAGTCCTTGAAAATATAAATCTTTGATTTATATTTAGCGACTAAAAGGAGCTTTAAACCGGGGGTTTATCCCCCTTTAAGTCTTTTTATTAAATAAAAAAAGAATTTATTCTTTTTAGTGAAATGAAGTTTCACTCTTTTCAATAAATTAAAAAGTAAGAAGCAAGGCTTCGCCTCAAAAATTGTAAATTTTTGATTTAAAAAAAGACTTGAAGGGTCTAAAGACCCGAAAAGTATTAGCTTTGCTAAAATAAAATAAATTTTATTTTTTTAGACTTGAAGATTGACGGGTGGCTTGCTTTATGGTAACTTGGATAGAGACACAGGGCTGCTGGTAGTTTCACACTAGGCGTTTGCCTGGCAGGTGTGTACTTAGACATTTTTCGGCAGGTCAAAATGTTCCCCTAGCATACCCATAGGCTTTCAAAGTTAAGAGTGTCTGCATGTAAAAAAGAGGTCTCTAAACTCAGGTGTCTTTGAATTTTTATTCCTAAGTGCTTATTGATGGGCGGCTATGACCTGGTATTTTATGCAAAGAGAAGACCACATTTCAAACCCCAGGATACGATATCCCGGAGTCTAGATTCTTGGAAGAGAGAGACTTTCAGCTTCTTTTAATATCAACCCTTTGAGCCTGTCAAAAAAAGAGGTCTCTAATGCCCCAGTCGGAGTCTTCACTAGATTGCGGCTAGGGCTTTTTTATGTCATTTTTCTTATAGATATCTAATGCCCCAGTCGTTGTCTTTATTGGACTGCGACTGGGGTATTTTTTTTCGCCCTTTATCACGGCAAAACATTTATCCGGACCACGCAGACATTTCTCACCAAGTCCAAAGCAGACAGGTCTAAGCTTAGCTAACATAGAAACCTAGTAATGCCCCAGTCGCGGTCTTCATAACACTGCGGCTGGGGCTTTTTTTTATGTCGATTTTTTTTATTGATAGTCTAAAAGAGGAATGAATTCAACGTTTCACCGTAAGGTCAAGTGTCACTGGTCAGCTTAGCTCGTTAACAGATACGTAGCCACGCGGAATAACTCTACTTCCTTAGACAGTTCTTGGAACAGCTTAACTTTGTCGTCCCGCTGAAAAGCAACAACTCGCGCACTAGTACTCGGCATAACAAAAAATCTTATCACATCGTGTTCCCTGGCACCCCAACGACACTTTTCCTTCTGAAGTCTGGGAGTAATAGTACGTTTCTTTATGTATTTCTTGTACATGTCGATGCCGAGAAAACACACGAAAGCTGGCTGGTATCTTTCGATTTTCAACTTGAGCACCTCTAAGCCTTCAACAATTTCATTATCGTGCAACTCTTTTGCCGTCCTTGTCGGTCTGCGACAGATATTCGTAAAACCCAAACCAAAGTCACGCGGTAGCTTAGAATCGTCTTTGGGAGAAACTCTGTAGGACACTAGGTCTGAAACGGATCCGTCAACAAAAGGAATAACAAAAATCACAATCTACAGCAGAAAGCCCCTCACCAGTAGCATTTAAACAATGCCAAAAATGGTTCGAGCGTCCTTCGTAAAAATGGCCACTGGCACTACTATCGAGGTCAGGATTAATGCCGACAAACAACACAAACAGATCAGAGTACAGTAAGGCGGGCAGCATTTGAAAAGTGGAAAAAAACGTAAAACAGTTATGTTCGCACAAAGCTCAGACTATAAATAATCAAAAATACGCAAACTCCCCAACACGTGGTAGCACAACTCACGGGAAGACAAAACCTCAAATACTCGAATCTTATGTACGACGCTAGACACATAACCCCGCAAGATAGCGGTACACTTTGTAAACATACACGCTTTTGTTAAAAATGAATGTGCAACAATTTAATAATATGTAATTGTTCTCAAAAAGTATTTTTATTGTGGGGGACGTATATGAAATTATAGACAAAAAAGTTTTGTGTATATGTGGTGATTTGAGACAAAAAATGTTTGTGTTGACTTGGACAAAAATTTATTTATGGATCCTCGTCCATGTTCTCGGTGCCTAGGGTGACGTGATCGCCACTGGTCGAGTAGCGCAGGTGTTGACGCTGTGGCTGACGACCACCTCTGGCAGTGTGTTGCTGCCTTTGTTGTTGCTGTTGTTGTTGTTGTGGTTGATGCTGATGCTGTTGCTGTTGCTGTTGCTGTTGTTGTTGTTGTTGTTGTTGTTCCACCTCTTCTTCATTACGATCATTGGCACGGTCAGCACCTCTGGCATCGACGAATGCTATAATGTGTTGGGTCACCTCCTCCCATAACCCCGTCACCTCCGTCCTGGACAACTGTCCACCAATAACTTCCTGAACTTCATCGGTATTCATGCTGGTTGGGACCCAGAGCCGGTCGCCGAAGCGCCCAAACAGCTGGACGACAACGTTGGCAGCGTTGGGCCAGTTACGCCGCCCGAAGTACCCGATCACGGCCTCGGTGAAGCACCGCTCCAAGGCAGCAACTTGCTCCTCTATCGGAGCTGTGGGAATCGCTTCTTGTGCCTTAAGTCGTTCCAGAACTTGCTCCCGCGTAACGGGTTCAGGGGGGCCGGACTGTGAATCGCCAATGATGGTTCGCCACTGCAAGCCAAGACGGAGAATGTGAGCGTTGAGGCGGAATGCTGTTTGGTACGTGCCTCGATTGCCCCGATACTTGGAAATTTTGAAGGGGCCGTAGACAACGATTGCGTGCCCTTCGGCAACGTTGTTTTCAGTCAAATACATAACGCACTCAGGTTTGGCAGCCGTCACCTGAAAAAGTAGTGAGTGCATTAGTTTAAGCACGGGCAGGACACTCCTCATCACAGAAACACACTTACATTGATATAATTTCCTTCGCACAAGATTGTAAATCTGGCATAGGCCTCCCGTGGACCGCGATCGCGAACCCTGTATTCGACGTTAGTTGTGAGCACACCAGTGCAAATGGATGCGTGAGTCATGTTCAAGAAGTACAAAAGAAACGGTTGTTTTGAAATAAGGCAATATTCTTACACTGAATTGCAACTCTGCACTATTTATATATCAAAACAGCAAACGAGCAGCACAAAGCGTTGTTTCTCCGCCTTGAAGTAAAAAAAAATACATAAATAAGGCACAGAATCACCTTCTAGGACTTTCGGGGTACACGTAATAAGCTCGGAATCTCTCACTGTTTTCTTTCGTCCAAATATACGTAAAGTCAGGGATAAGTATTACCTGGACACATGGACCGCGGACAGGTTCGATAATAATTTTCTTGCAAAACACAGATATAACTCAGTACTAACACTACCCTGACCAGGGATGTGACACGCGTTAGATTACAGATTTCCGAAGCACAGTATGTCACAATGAATCTTGGAAACACACACCCGGACAGGATTTACTCTACTACCGTTACTGGCACCTCTGAGGTTTTCGTTCCATTCGACGACATTGCGCAACGAACTACCTCTGTCTTAATCAGACCGACGTCAACACAGGTACCCCAGTCCGACACAGACATTCCACCATACATACGACAAAAGCTGGATGGGGTGTCTAGTTTCTTCGTACACAGCGATCAGACAGATCAAACAGATCCCGACGCAGTAACGGAAATTTTTATTTTGTCCAGATTGATTTTACTCATGTCCAGCTCGATTTATATTCATGTCCAGGTCAATTTATATTCATGTCCAGATCGATCTTTATTCATGTCCAGGTCAATTTATATTCATGTCCAGCTCGATTTTCATTCATATCTAGATCGATTTTCATTCATGTCCAGGTCAATTTGTATTCATATCCAGCTCGATTTTCATTCATGTCCAGCTTGATTTTCATTCATGTCCAGCTTGATTTTCATTCATGTCTAGATCAATTATTATTCATGTCCAGATTAACTTTTATTCATGTCCACTCAGATTAACATTCATGTCCACTCTGCCTAAAATTAAATCCCTTCTGCCTAAATAAAAGTTCAAACGTCCGCTAGGAGATGAAAAATCCTGTAACCTCAACCGGTCCCCCTACTGTATCGAGGTCAGAACCTTTACTGGCTTCAACCGTTTCTGGTTCTTGCTGTTGTGTGACAGGAGGCATTGGTCGTACAGGTTGACTACCGTTTCTTGTGTTAAAACCTTGTGTTTCTGGTTCTTGCTGTTGGGTGACAGGAGGTGTTGATCGTACAAGCTGACTACCGTTTCTTCTATTAAAACCTTGCGTAGCAGGACACTAAATAATAAAATTGTCGCTCATGATAATAAAAGAAGATAAACGAAGTTGATGTGATAAAATAAGAAAGGGATAGATTTCGATGATAATTAGCATTTATTACTTCTTTATCCTGCCTATTTATATAGCCTGACATTCGGTAGGCATTTATAATATGGAAAGTATTTATTTTATGCTGTTTTGACGGTCAATCGTCTTTTTTTGCTCAATATCTCTTACTACTACTAGGAGATGTGGACGAAAAAAGTAATAGCATGGTCCGAACTAAGGGTCCTCACGGGCCGGGCCGGGACGGTTCTCTGCCAGAACCGTCCCGAGCACAATGTACATCAGAACCGACTCGACCCGGCCCGAGAACCGACCCGAGAACCGAGATTAGAACCGAGTTCTTCAACTGCAATTTCAAGAGGGATGGAATTACACAAGATTACCATGATAATCGCGTGAATCGAAGGGAAGGCGTAATTATTGTAGTGCATAGCGAAATTTGTGAATAGAAAATGTGTTTTATTTCAATTGTGGATATACAGTATGACTGTGCGTGGTTGATTTTTGAATTAAAGTATGAAATGTGTTCTAATCGCTGATCTGGTGGGGGGATTTCAGAGATTGCTGGAAAACAGATTGCTGTATCAATTGTGTAATGACGTGTGTACAGATTGCTGAGAAGAAAATTTTGACGTGCCTTTGGTTTGGTTCGCAGCATTAAATGCTGCGTGCTCAGCAGTGCTAATTATACTTATACTGCTAGTAACGAATGGACACGAACGATTAAAGGAAGAACACTGAAAGCAAAAATCGCGCACTCAGCAGTGGTACAGCTCAGCATGCTGCTGACTTCTAAAAATCCCTTTTACGAAATGACAGGCGAGGTATTACTTAGCACTATTTGAAGAGAAGCTGCCGTTTGGTATCATTATCCTCAACGCGTCATGGAAAGTATAAAAGCAACAACTTTATTTTTGGGCAAAATAACTCAACTATTTACTTACATACAGCTTGAACCATTCTACTCTATATCCGTACCTTTTTATATCACATCCAACGCAATGACCTACCCAAACTACTCAGTTGGCTCCAGCTCTGACGACGCTCGTGGTGCTCTTTCTGATCGCGTAAGATTAATCTAGGATACTCCATCATATGCAATATCACCTGCAACCAGCTGATGATAGTACCATTTTATAGAGAGAGTCCAGCCGTAATTCGTCCTTATCCAACACAAGTCGTTCGTTATCAAGTTTTGTTCCTCCTTCCCTAGCCCGTAATCAATCCAACGTCTCCATGGCGTCAGTCGGTTCACATGTAATGGACACTGATGAAGAGTGCTTCGATGATTCCGCTTCCATGATCGACCACCAAGAAATCACACAGCTTGCTGGTGACGGCGCGAACATTGACACGAGCGGTAAAGAAAAGCAGTCAGTAAGCAGCTGGGTTCTCACTCATGAATACGGCAAACGCGTCTCTATCAACAGTCAACCGAAAATCAAGTGCCAGCGGCCTGGTTGCAACAAGGTGTACGACGCAAAGCAAGGTAATACGTCTGGGCTTGTGAAGCACCTGAAGAATGTCCATCGAATCACGCAAACAACTGGTCCGCACGTTCAGGGGAACAAGCGCCAAGCCGGCCCAATGGACCAGCATGTCGAATTTAAGCGTAAGCGTACGTTTGAAAAGGGCGCCTTCCAACGACAATTCATCAAATTTTTGGTCAAGAGCAAGCTCCCATTTACTTTGGCCGAAAGCGAAGAATTGCAGGAGTTGTTCTACATGGCACAATCAGTACCTACGCAAGAATCCGTCAAGCTTTTGAATGCTGACAGTATGTCGAGAAAGGTAAACTTCGTTTCATGTTTTGTTAAACAAGGATTCAGACATATACTTAACTTTCACTGGAAATAGCTGGACGAAGAATACGTCAGAGCCAAAGAACAAACCGCCGCCTTGCTCAAGAGCGTGCCAAAAATTTCTTGCACCGTCGACAGCTAGACCAGCCCATTCCGGCAAGAATTTCTTGGTGTGACAGCACACTGGATGTGCAGATCGACGTGGACTCTGTAAGAAGTTCGCCTAGGGTTCCAGCCTTTGGAAGGTCCACATACTGGAGAGAACCTTGCCGACGCCTTCTTGAAAGTCTTGGATGAGTTCGATCTTTGTTCGAGGCTTTTCACAATTACGAGTGACAACGCATCGAATATGACCAAGATGATGACCGTAATCGAACGACGCGCGAAAGAGAAAGATTGGTAAGTTACTGGGATTATGCTGCTTTGCCAAGATACTCATAAAAAACTATGTGCTCACCAACAACTTATAAAACCAAGGCCATTCCGCAAAGACATCCATCATATCCCTTGTGTTGGACACGTCCTTAAGTTAGTAGTTCAGGATATCCTGCGAGTTGGTCTTTCAGCACAGGCACCAGAAGAAGAAATCGTTGACGACGACGGAGAACAAATGCCTACCAACTCTAATGTGCTGGTCAAACTACGAAGAGGCGTTACCAAGATAAGGTAGTCATTAGTTAATTAAGCATTAAACTATTTTTCAAGTGATTAACAG
>NW_026516940.1:0-16425 GCF_025766255.1 Zychaea mexicana | reverse complement strand
ACCGATACATCTATACCATACCAGAGATCGGCCATATCCAATTACTAATGTCGACGAAAGAGATTCCCCTGTACCTTGCGCAGCTTGACACCGTCGTCAATGTTATTACAGCGTTTGAACTAGGGATCCGCACGGTTCGGTTAGGTTCGTTTCTTGAAGGGAACCGAACCGAACCGTCTAAAGCAAGAACCGAACCGACTAGAACCGACGAGAACCGTAGAACCGAAGAATCGAATCGAAGAACCGAACCTATCATATATATAAAAAAGGCAAGATTCGGTATCTTTAAATGAAAGCTGATGTGTGTGTTCAAATGTCGCGGTATACTTGAATACTGCAGTAAAAAAGAATAGTTTATTATTGTACATTGAACAGCGATCTCAAAATGAATAAGAGAAACAGAATGTAAACATTCTTTTAGATGTGGGTCATTGCATGGTTAAAAGATTAAAGCACAGTTTTTACGAAAAAAAGTGGAGCTTATAGTACTTAGAGCGACTTAGTATTACTAGTACATTATGTTATCGTAACATTGGAGGAATTGAACCACAACCGGCAGTACATACAGCTGCTGTGTCTCTACGTGTGTATAGTGTATAGTGTCTCATAAAAGGCAAAGGGTGAATGGGTAAGATAATTCTGTTATGAGCCCCAGAATGCGCAATCTCAAACGGAATGCACAAACTTGATAAAACTGATCGAGAAGCCATGATAAATCTAGTAAAGTAGTACGTCATGGAAAAAATGCATTGTGGGTAGCAAAGTAGAGGAACAAGTAATGATGTGCGTCATGGGCGGAGAAAGCAAGCTGCTGTCAGAAGAAGTGTTTTTTTATTTTTTTCTCTTCTCTTCTTTACTATTTTTCACTCCCTTCTGCTTTTGCAGGTTTTGTTAAGTTTTTCAATAAAGTATGGCCTGCAAATATACTACTTCGTGGTCTTTTCAGATAACATTGTTCGTAACTTCCATTATAGTCTACTTTATACTAACTACCAAAATCGCTGATTGCAATCTTCTGCCTCTCGGTTCTTCGGTTCTATGTATACAGAACCGGTTCGGTTCCGGTTCGGTTCTTGGTAGGAACTGAACCGTATTTTCTCGGTTTCGGTTCGGTTTGGTTCCGGTTCTACGGTTCTGATACGGATCCCTAGGCACAAGTACCAAAAGCACGTCTTGGTAGATTGTCAGAGTTACTATCTTGTCTGGTTGCAAGGTGGAATCCAGGAATTCCTAGATCAGCATCAGTATCTCGGGGCAATAACGATTCAATGCTTGCACTTGCACAGTCAGTCGGCTCCTTGGCAAGGGAAGTTGATGTCACATGTAAGGCGTTAGATGATCTTTCCACATCAGTAATTCTTATAAGAGGGGCTGTACAGTGTATCAAAAATGCTGTCCTTTCATGTCCATCTGTAGAATCTCCCAGTTCCGTATGACGAGCATTTCTTCTGGGCTGTTCGACGGCATTCTCTTGAAACGGTCCCACAAACGCAAAAAGTCGACTCACAGACAAAGTTTGTAATGAGGAGCTGACCGGTCTGTGCCACGACGTTGTCAGGGAGCACTAATTAAATATTATGCGCACCGACGAAGTTAATATCAGGGACAAGGTATGGGGACGCGCTGGGATAATTGTCGATGGTATTCTCAGCAAACCTGATATTGATGCGCTTAGAACGACCTAGTCAGCAATAGCAGAGACGACCTTGAAGGCGCAACAAGACTTATAGAACGCATGCCAAAGATTTGCACCTTTGGCTGCCTGTATTATCAGTTGGGCTGCAAATAAAATCCTGCAACTTCGCTGAGATCGTGCAATAACTTACAAGAGACACGTTGCCCAGGGCGTCTTCTACCAAAATATAGTAAGTATCATACATACTAGTAGAGGCCCGTACGGCGTCTGAATATGGGCGAATTTATTGACAAGACAATTCTGGCAGGATAATTGCATAGTATAGATGAATTGATTCACTGAAAAACCGCATTCAGAGTTTACTGGTATAGAACACCTCTCGAGGACGCCGCAGTCGACTTTTGTCTTCTCTTTACCCTTCTTTTCTTTTTATCCTCAAACACGTCGCTGGCACGACGTCATGTTTTCATGTTCCCACTGCTCAGCTAGTTTCACCTCAAGGGGGAAAAAAGACACACATATACAGAATGAGCATAACATCTATATGAAGATTGGTAAGTTGAATTAGTCTTTGAATGAGCAGAAGCTGGATTAAAATTAAAATCTTATTTGCACGAATCATCTAGGCGACACTTTCGTAAAACGCCAATTTCATGCCCAGAAACTTAGATTTGCTTATCCAATCTCAGAATGCAAAAAAATATGTAAAAACATTCAAACGTTCGGCTCTCATCTTGATGGACACAGAACCAGCTACACTGTGCCCAGTCCTGATTCATTTAATTTCACGGAGGAAACGACACTGACAGCAGACATGCCAACGACATCGGCTATGTCATCATTCATGCATTTACTTCCCGGACCATCTCCCACGGAATCACCTCCAACAACATTGCACACTGTATCGCCTGTCAATTCAAATTCAACAGAGTCGTCGGCCACACCAAACAGAAACCAGAATTGTCTACAAGGAATTGTGATCAAAGAACCGTTTGCTACTCTCAATTTCGGAAATGTCGATTTGGCGAAGGAATTCTATAAGTTCTAGCTTGAAACCAAAGCTATGGCGTTGCAGCGACTTCTTCCACTTGAATCGCACGTGCAACATATTCTGTCATTGTAGGCTGTTCAATACTTTATTAATTTTTTTATTTTTGATTTATTTTATATATTTAGTTGTTAAGTTTTATTTTTAAATGATAAATAATGATCAATATAATTAGGGGTGGTCAGAGAAAATCTTTGATTTTCGATGACGTGGTTAGCTGGTCATTGAGACGGTAGTCGAAACCCTAGAATGATGGTAATCATTCCAAACATTTGCCTACAAATGCCTCATAAACAGTGTTCATTGTCCTCAATTCTGCTTCTAAAACCTGGACGTACACATACGGAACTACACAAATTCATCAGCAGCGCCACATGGGCGTCCTACTATTAGTTATCTAACCAATTATAATCTACTAGCTGTAATATAGATAGTAAAATTGCTATGATCGGTATAACCATCAGTGGCCGAATTAATTATTTATTTACAATAAAAATAATAAAAATTGAATTTTTTTATTTATATTGGTAGCCTCGCACGAGAAAATAAAAGAGTGATTGTTTAAAGTACATAACAACAAATAAAAATGAACACAACACAACACATTGAACAACTCGATATTGAAATTAAAAATTTAATTGATAATAAATGGACTTTTCTTGATAAGTCTTGGCCTAAAATGCAACATAGATTTAATCATAGAACAGCTATTAAAGATATGAAGAATAATACAATAAATGATATAAAGGATGTATTACTTAATGGATTTGGATTTATACCTGTATTTTATTTTCTTACAGTTTTATATAGAAATATTGAATATCTAGGGCCATACCGCGAGATTGAAAAAGGACTTGCATTATTATATCATATGGTATTAGGTGTATCAGGAAAGGATATGCATACTGTTATGCCATATGCAACATTTTATGATTTATATAAGTGGTTCTGGATTACTAACTATAATGAATTGAATAAAAAGGTAAAACAAGATCTAGATAGTATGTTCTCATCACCACGTATTCGCATTCTATTAGCAATAATAAACAATCCAGATGGTTTTAAGAATGTTACACTATTTATTGATGGCCATGATAGTAAAATAAAGTATTATAAACCAAATGAGTCACATTCACAATTATATTCATATAAATTAAAAGGGCCAGCTGTACATACATAAGTTATACAGGATATGAATGAAATAATTACATATGTATCAGTATCTGAAAAATATACTATCAGAAATGATGGTACTATGTTTATTAATATGAAACTATATAAAAAAATAAGTGAGGCAGATTGTTTAGGAATGGATGGTGGATATAATTTATTTATACAAAAGTTTAAAGATAATGCGACAGATGTTAGATATAGTTTTTATGATCATAATTTTTTACATCCCATAAGAAAAGAACCAGGACAAAAGTTAACTATCAATGAGACATACTTTAATAACAAGTTTGGATCATTTCGTTCAGCAATAGAAGCACAGTTTTCTATGTTAGGCTCTAAATTTGAACGATTTAATAATAATCGTGCAGCATTACAAATATCTGATATAAGATATTATAATATTCAGTTTCGTGTTGCTTGTATTCTTACTAATATATGGCGATTTGTAAATAAGTATAATATAGAGGTACAACCACATCATAAATTATGGTATAGAAAAGACTTTGAATTCCTAAGTAAGAGAAACAAACTTAGTATTTTCAAATGAGCAAAAAGTAAATACTGAATATAACGAAATGGTTGATATGCAGCAGAAATTTCTACAGCTTAATATTATTCAATCAATAGATATAGCTATAGATAGTGAGGACGAAAGTGAAAATAATACATCTAAACGCAAGAGAAAAAATCAAAGAGAACAGAGAAATATAGAACATAGTAATTCATATGAAATTGAGAAGATTGTAGGACATGTGTATACTGATAATAAGTACATATTTGAGGTTAAGTGGGTTGGATATAGTGTAAAGGATAATAGTTGGTTAACAGTTGATAAGTTTAATTCCTGGGAAATGCTACATAAATATATGGCCACACATGGTATTCAGCTCTAAATTAATTTCTTACTTATTTGCTTATTAAAAAATCTTAAATTGAAACTGACTGCATCAACCTTTCGTTTACTTGCCCAATTATATTTAGGTTTTATGCATTCATTAGTTATACTTGTACTTATATTAGTACCTGTTGATTTATTTTTGACGTCAGTTTCTTTTGTTATATCTATATCATCTATTATAGCCTGTTTTATATCCTTATGCTTTTTAAAATATTCTTTTGGCTGTATTTCTTCTACTATTTGCTTGTTTCTCCATTTATTTTTAATGTGTCTTTTTTTCTTTTTACGTTTTGGTATATTATTTGGTATGTTGCAGTCACTGCTTTTCTCTGATTCAGATGTACTTACATCTATGTATTTATGTTTCTCTATATCTTCTGGTGGGTCTTCCCAATCAATAGTATCATTTACAACATCATCACATTTTATATCATTAAACACATCTTCCCAATGCCTCCAATCTGCTGATGGTGGTACCTTTACAGTTGACCATCCTCTATTATTTTATTGAGGTGGTTTATGTTGTTTATTGTTCTGTGTATTATTACTATTATGTTTTTCTTCTTGTTCCTTCATATATTCTTCTGTATCAGCTAATTCTTATAGTTCCTCTACTGTTTTATCCATCGGTGTATATTTTTTAATATCATCCTGACCACTATTATGTGCATAATGGATAAATGTATGCTGATCTTAGTATTCGTTTTCGAATTCATCTTTGTATAAGTCCTCATACATATCCATGTTTTCATAATACATGAATTTATTTTCATAATCCTTCACCTTCATTGTGTATGGATTCCATATTATATGACCTTTACGGTTCTTATCAACATAGATAATATATAAACGATTAAGCGTTGGCTCTAACTCATATACCACTATAGGAAAGAAAAAACCTTAATATACCTTAATAAACCTGAAAAAACCTAAAACCTGAAAAAACCTGAAACGGGCAAATTAAGGTATATTCAGGTTTTTTTTAAACCTGAAAAAACCTGAAAAAACCTTAATATACCTTAATATGCGTGGTTTCTCTGATTCGTCTTATTGGTCGGTCGAAGCGTGAAATGCGTTCAACTGTGTTTATGATTGGGTACATACATCGTATCTTATTGGTCGTTGTACGTATAGCTGTATCCGTTTGGGAGCATCATTGGATACTTCATCAGCTATTCACATTTCCTCATTGATCCTCTTTCATATTATGTATGCTAAAAAACTGATTTCGATTGGATGACAATATGTTTATTATTAAATTTTGCTTTCTATAATAATTCTTTGACAAATCATTTTTGCATTGTGTAGTACACAAGCAAATAAGTGTTCAATTCTATTTAGTTGCCAACACGACCGCAACAGCTAACACCACGAGCATTACGAGCACCGACGCGAGCAGCACTGGTGCTGTCAGTGAAGTCATTAGCAGATCCATCGCATGAACGGGCGCGTTTGCGTGATGTAGTCTCTCTTTTAATTAGGTTGGTATATCATGGATGCTCATTCTATGCCATGCAATATGGATTTTTGATCTACTGTATACCTTGGCTTAAAGAGAGCAACACACTGGGCAGTTGCGACGCGTCTTCGTCTTCCGACTATTACACTAGGAGCCTTGAACAGTCGTCTGTGTTTGATGTCGACGGCAACGCAACCTCATGGTGTTGACGAACGCTGGTTGAGTACAACCAGTGTGTGTGCTATGAAGTACGTCAAATACATCTGCATTGGTAGAGTATATATACCTTTATTCTGAAAAAACACATGTTTCCTCTTGTGGAGCGCTTGATAATGTCTGATAGCGTTTAAAAACAGTAATATTTTGAAGGTAAGCATTATATACATATATACCGGAAACGCTAATACTCCTAGTATGTACTTACTGATTTTTGGTAGAAGCCGCCCTAGGCAACGCGTTTCTTGTAAGTTATTGTGCGATCCCCCGAAGTTGCAGGATTTTGTTTGTAGCCTAACTGTTCACGCATGCATCCAAGGGTGCAAATATTTAGCATGCGCTCTATAAATCTTGTTGCGCCTTCAAGGTTGTCTCTGGTATCGCTGATCAGCTCGTTCTAAGCAAATTAATATCAGGTTTGCTGAGAATACCATCGACCATTATCCCAGATCGTCCCCATATGTTGTCCCTGATATTGACTGCGTCGCTGCGCGTGATATCCAATTGGTGCTCCCTGACGACGTCGTGGCAGAGACTGGTTAGCTCCTCCATTACAAACTTCGTCTGTGAGTCGACTTTGCGTTTGTAAGACAGTGTCAAGAGCATGCCGTCGAACAGCCTAGAAGAAAACGCTCTTGATACAGAGCTGGAAGATTCTACAGATGGACATGAAAGGACAGCACTGTACATCCCCAACTATAAGAGTTACTGATGTGGAAAGATCATCCAACGCCTTACTGTGACATCAACTTCCCTTTCCAAGGAGCCGACCGACCGTGCAAGTGCAAGCATTAGATCGTTATTGTTTTTGATAGCGTTAAGAATTGCTGGGATTTGAGGATTCATGTTAAGTTGTTTCTGTGTGATGTTTTATTATTGACGAAAGAAAAGAAGGAATAAGAAAAGGAACGATTTTTTTTCAAACGGCAAGATGAAGCATACAAGGAGAGGCAAGGTCAAACAAATGAGGAGAAAAGGATTAACTTTGTTTTGATACTGCCTAAAATGGAAATCACCATATATACCGCAGTTCACCAAGAAGTTCGTTGTCTCGTTTGTGACCTGCAAACGTAGTGACGCTTCGATGTACTTTCAATACTGCACACCAGCTGTTTGATATGCTTTACATTAACAACTCCATCGTGCGATACAGCCACGTGCCACTGTCATTAGACTTTTCAGCGTCATATACTTTCACCAAGGCAAATAATCTAGCAGCGTCTACATCATAATGCTGAAAGTACACCATAACTTCACCAATACGTATAAGCCTGGACTGCTGAACGCGATTGTTACCGTGCCAGCTGTTGGTGTTAATGGTCAACCGCAGGCGGCATGAAATTATTCTTCCGTGATAGAGAAGGTGTTGACATAGTGATGAGATGAAAAAAAAAATGTGGTCAGGTGTGTCGGAAGTTTCATTTGGTACAACAACGGTGGTCCTGGTTGAACTAAATTCAGGTTTATTCAGGTTTTTTAAGGTATATTAAGGTTTTTTTTCCTACAGTGTACTGATTTATTTTTGTATAACATGTGCGGCATATAGTTACTATTCAGTATTATTGGTATATTTTTCTTTTTAGTTATTGACTTTGTGAATTTGCCATTAAGTTTTAACCATGTTCCTTCTAACATTTG
Organism: Zychaea mexicana; assembly: GCF_025766255.1. NCBI lineage: Eukaryota > Fungi > Mucoromycota > Mucoromycetes > Mucorales > Lichtheimiaceae > Zychaea > Zychaea mexicana. The sequence continues at coordinate 8,357 of NW_026516940.1, read as the reverse complement.
GTTTAAAAATGTTAATTTAAAATCAGAACCTGTTTCTTCATTATACATAAAATCATAATCATCATCCTTATAATCTGACCAATCATTTTCTTTATTCATTAGATATGCTCGATGGCTACCTTGTTCTAATACATCAATGTTATATGTCTTACCTACATTTGATGGACCTACAATCCAGTATTGTGGTATCTTATCCACCAAACATTGTTTCAATACCAAACATAGACCACATATGTAATTTATTCCCAGGGTTATTTTTCATATCGGTATCATGAAAGTAAGAATTCAAATTTGATTTTACAGTATTATATTTAAATAGCAATTCTGGATATATTTCGGTAGCCTTCCACATATTAAGCTGTTTCGTAATTAATTGATATCCAAGTAACTGTTGGTGCATTTTTCTGGTCTTAACTTCATAATTTGGATCCATATTATAACAAATATAGTCTTTTCCTTTCATACAGTAGCTAATGGACTTTTGTGGATTACCACCTAGTTTAATGTTTGGAGTAACACCATCGATAGTGAAGAATTTACGTGCTGTTTTTGTGTCGAACCGCTCATTCATTTGTATCCATATATGAACATGTTTCTCACCGGTTTCTGGTGCAATTTCATCACACGCAATTGCCTTTTCAATTCGATAACCAATACGTTCATGTTTGGTAAACCATTCCATGATTTATTCTTTTGTTAAATGAAAGTCCTTACAAATATATGTGAACAGCCCTTTAGTGTTTTGGAATCAGAATTCTTTGCTGCCCTGCGAGGAATCTGCACCAGAGGTGTTACTCTCTAACATTGCATCGGAAAATTGAGGATTTGAGGATTTGAGGAATCTCACATATTCTCGAATTCTTCCAAATATTTTATTGCATACATTATCTTTAGTTTTTTAATCTACTTTAGCTTGTGTAAGGTCTTTTTCGAGTTCTGAAGAAATCATAGGAGACGCTGAAAAATCCCGTAGACTTCTGTCGGTAAAACATTTATCCGAGCGAAAAAAAACATGATATTTTACTTAGATTTCGAAAAACAGTAAAACAGAGGTATAATGTCAGTTATTTATAAGTAAGAGATGTATAGAATACATGATGAGAATCATTCTATTGCTAAATATCAATCTACATGTGATAAAAATGGGATCCTAGTCTATAATACATTGCTCGGGGAGTTTGAATGCTTATTATTGCTCTTAAAAAAAAGAGGCTTGTATTTGTTTCTCGTTCCTTCTCTTTCCCTCTCCTTCATTAAAATGAACAACAGTAACTCCACCATCGCTGCTACGCCCAACATTACAGTAATCAACGATAGTACTCACTCCGACTCGGTTACGACCGTACGCGAGGCTCGTAATGCTGGCAGGTTTAGCGAAATCGGACAGTACAAGTGTACTGATTGCCGCAAGACACGTGAAGGCACGCATTTTCTCGGACGTACCAAGCCTTACTTGACTTGCATTGCGTGTCGTGAAAATGCGACTCCTCGTGAGCGCGTTGCACTCGACCGAATGGTGTTTCTGGACGATTTGCCGGATCACTATCCGATTTTTTCAGAATACGAGAACGACCATGAAGAAGTTGTATGTTGGAAGTAACCACTTACATAACTGCTTCCGTACATGATTATTTATTTGTTTTATTGTAGGTTTACGAGTTTACCGGCTACATCTGTATCGATCCGGAATTGGAATTGAAGGACGAAGACGGCATCATCGATAGCATCATCGAAAGAATTGAACAGTTGGATGGTTACCACTATATTGGAAAAAATGTTGGTGATCCTTCTCTCTCTCGCGACATCTCGTTCACGGCTTACTGCTCTCGATCCGAGACTTTTTTGAATCCTCTTCCTACAGTAGAACGCCAGCGTTTGACCAAGCGAATGCCCACATTTTGTTGTGGTGGCCGTATTAGAGGCACCGTTAAGAAAGCCCTCGGTTATGTGGAGCTGTCAATTACCCACTCAGAACACGAACGTGTCAGTACTGATCCATCACCACGTAACCCTGTGCCTGCCAACGTCCGAAGCCATATTCAAAGCAGAGCGCTTCTTACGAATTCCTCTGATCTGTACCAAGAAGTTGTTGTCCTTTTTCCTGGTTCGGATGTTACGCCAATGCAAGTCTACTATTGGTGGCATGAGACTTTTAAGAGCGAGTACCACCTCAACGACGATCAAATGATATCCTCAAGGCTCGTCGTCGAAAAATACCGCAATCAAGGATTTCGCGAGGTACGTATTATATTAGAATGCTAACATATGAACCTAGCCTTTGCTTTGTGAGCTGTTCTGCTCTATGAGCGAGAAAAAAAGGTAATATTAGGTAGCATGTAGTATCTAGTATCTTATACAACGATAATAAATCCTAGGTGTTTTGGAAGAATACTTTTGAAGTCTGTGCATTTGGTTTCGTAACTCCGTTTTTCTCTTTGTTGGTTGGGTGCGAGTATGTGGAGGAGTACTGCATCGACTCGACTTACAAAACAAATCGTGCTGGCTCCGAGTTGTTTGGGATAATCGCCAATGTGAATGGTGTTGGGTATCCCATCGCGTACTTGGTCTACCATGGCTTCCGTGAGGCTGGACCTTTGACCAAGACCGAAACTCTTACAGAGTTTTTCGGTCAACTAAAGGAAGACGGATTTGATCCTTCGTTCATGTTCTCGGATAAAGATGCGGCACAGATGAATGCTATCGAGGGCGTATGGGGACAATCACGACTGCGCCTTTGCCTCTGGCATATGCAACGGTCAGTGGATAAAAAACTGGCCGAGGACAAAAGCAGAACCCTACCTGCATACAATGTCCATCAAGCACGAGAAGATTTTCCCTTCGTCGATATGCATTTTACACCATCTATCGGCGGTCGTACTGGGATCATTTGTCGAAAAGAGGATCGTCAGCATATTGTTTCGCTCATGACAAAACATTATCACCAACATCCTTTGATCCCAGATGGTAACGTCTTCGCGTTTGTCTCACATCTTTGACCGAGTTACTCTATATATATAATATGACTTCATAAATCATGTGTAAGTTAATCGTAGCGATTTTTCTGTATAGGTACTGTACAACGCACAGCCGAACAAATCCATCAGCTTGCTACCTTAGAAGTCTACATGTTTTGCATCACAAAGAATTACATAGATGCCTGGATATATCTATACCGCAATTGGTATCAGCCGTCTACTTGGAGAAAATGGGCGCGCAGCAGTATTCCAGACCGTATCCCAGCAGGAAAAACAACAATGTTGATTGAAGCGCATTGGAAGGTTTTGAAACGTAATCATTTGCACCAATTCAACCGAGCACGACTAGACTTGCTCGTATACGTGATTGTTGCGTGACATTTCTCTAATCTTCGTCACAAGTTCAACCGTGATACTGTTCGTTCTCGCTCTGCGACCCGTTGGCATCAGATGTTTACCCGTGCATGGAAAAAGCTGTATGGCCGAACAGAAAATTTAGCAACCGATACTATCTACCAGCCATCGGTCAATAATTGGATCTGTGGCTGCAGCAGTTATCTATCAAGTCGGTACATGATTTGCAAGCATCTTGTCTTCCGTTCTGGTTTTGGGCAGATTGCCCCCAACACATTCTTTATTCAACGGCAAAGCACAATCCCCTTTGTTCGCATACGACCGGTAGGCTAACAATAAGTTATCTCTATTCTGCCTATCAATTACAGCACCGATATTATTAACTTCTTTTATTAATATGCATCTACTACTATCCTTTCATCACTATTTTGCTTATCCGCATACCAGCTCCATGAAAATGTTTTCAAAGATATGGCGCTGGACGAGCATCTTGCCGATCATCATCGTTCACGAGGTGCTGCCGCCATTGTCACTACTACAACACCGACTACTACACGTACTACCACTACCAACGCTACTACTACTGCTAATGCTACTACAGCTACTGTTACCACTACCGCTCCGCCGCAAACGGACAGTGAAGAAGAAGACGAACCACTTGTTTTGAATCGTCGATCTCGCGTACAAACACAACAACAATCAAATATCATTGATTTGACCGAGACAATCTTCGATGATCAAGAGCATCAGCGCCTGCGTTGGGAGCGCCAAATGCAGCGTCTCCGCGCCCGTCAACGAGAGTTGATAGCGCAATTACAAGAAACAACGGAAAGTTTTGAATCTGCTTCGGCACACTATGAGCGTGTTGTGTCCGTCGAGCAGTATCAGGACTTCTAACAGTCACTGGATGACGATGCAGTCGATGCCTATCTCGAAGCAAACATCACTTTCTGAAGAAGACGCAACTTGCCAAGAACGTGGCGCGATTACAATCGCCATACACGCCATATATAAACACAAACAATTCACACTTACACATATACACCTCCCATAAACACATGCATATTTGCTTTAACTATTATTATCTTTCTCTAAACATATCTCTTTTTCTGATCTTTCATGACATCGAATGGTTATAGGTAGGTAACGATGTGACGTTTTTTTACCGGGTATATATTTACCCGGTTCAGGTCTACGGGATTTTTCAGCGGCCCCAAGAGCTTATGAGTTCTGACCTCAGTTGTGTAACGAGAGGTTCATACTCAATATGCTGATGGTTTTCAGCAAGGTGTTTTGCTCTTTCAATTAAGAGTGTCAATGTAATTCCTAAAATAGGAATAAATTCAGCCATAATAGCTAAGAATGCGAGAAGGTTGAGTTGGCTCATGTCGATTGTTGAAGTAATAAAAATAAAAAATATAACAAATATATTTTGCTTTATATTCTGTGGTGTTATTTTTATATTAAAAAAAAATTCAATTTTTATTTTTTTCAAAAATTTAAATGTATCATGCCAAGACATTCATGCATGAATTATTTCAATAAAAATTAATTTGGCTATCCTGATATATCTTAGCTAATAAGTCATCTAGGGTTACTAGATCGTATTAAAATCATCATAACCATGGCCGGTCCACATGCCGTAAATTTCACACCAGCATCCTTGAATCCGTTGGCATCAGTCACCATGAGTTCCCAATGACCGTCAAAGGAGAATTAGAGAAAATCGTCAAGGTACGAACAGCATATGCAAACATGTGGATAATGGAAGTTAACTAACATCTGATTTTTCGGACCGTGTGCAGAACATGGCCAAACAATCGACACGTTTACAAGCGAGCAAAGATATCATGAAGCTTATGAGCGACAATGATATGAATGCAATCAATAAAATACTTCTCTCGGTGTGTAACTTGTAAGTGCCCTACATGGCAGGAAACGAAGATTAGATTTAATGCATTGATTAGGGTCGAAATGTTACCAGATGACTACTTGGAAAGTGGCCCACTTGAAATTGAGCTGATAACTCGGTATCTGCATGCCTCCCTTGTACCTCTCTTTGAAGACTTAAGCAGCAACACGATGTTTCGATGGTATGATATACCCTGTCGACGGTTTACAAAAATGGGTATGGGACACAAGCAAAGATGATGTTCAGGAAATACAGTAGAAAGCAGAGCAGTCTGACATGATTGTAAAATAGGACATCTATTGGCAATGACCAATAGGAATCAACATCCAGACCTAATGCAGCCATAAGCATAATCGATAGTGCATTGTTTGATAAGACAGTGCGGGTATATCCATAGCAATAAAATTTTGATAACCTATAATTTTTATTAAAACTTATAAAGTTTCAAGTATTTCGGAGTTTCCAATCGTGCATATAATTAATTTTTACATATAAAAAAAATTGAATTTTTCTTAATATAAAAATAATAACTATCCAATCTATAAGCAAAAAGTAAAATGGTCTTATTAAATTCTGAGATACTTATGGGTACAGATAACCTAACGAAATCTATTAAAAATATAATGGAAGAAGTAATGGAAGAATATTTTGAAAATGAATGTCTTGTTTCAATAAAAGAAAATAAAAAAAAATGATGGAAAAAAAAATAAAAGAAAAAATGCAAGATGTTGAAAGTAATCACTTTTGGTATTTGAATAGTAGTAATAATGTATGTACATATGTATATAAACGTGGAAATAAAAAAGGATATATGTGTCACAAAAAAATCAATACTAATTTAGAAGGTCAAAAGCCTGATTATCTTTGCTGTAAACATAGTAAAAAGCATATAATAAAAAAAAGAAATAAAAAAAATCAAAAAAAATTCAAAAAACCAGAATTACCCTATGTTACTATAAACAAATATAGGCATAAAAAAGATATAAAAAAGGTTAAAAAAAGAAAAATGAAAAACATTTATATTTGCAATGGTGGAATAATTAACTTTGTAGATATTATAAATAAGATAATGCAATAATAATAGCAGCTGACTTTATTCATTATAAAGCTACAAAAATAAAGGAGTTTATCCTCTTTAAATATATAAGGTAGAGTATGGCATTTTTAAAAATAGTAATAAAGTTATATTAGAGAAATTAATTTTAAGTAAACCAAGATTATTATTTTCAATGTATTCTTTTAGCATTGCCTTTTCATTAAAGTTATCAATAGTTAACCAAGTATCTTCACTTTCTGAATAATCTTTCTATTTAACTAAAAAGTGATATACTTCATTTTCTATTTTATATGTAACTATTGCTTCAATTTCATAAGATTTATATCCTCTTTGTTTTCCTTTACCTTTAATTTTTCTTTTCTTTAATAATTCTTTACTTTTTTTATAATCATCACTCGAATTACTAAGCATCACTATTAATTTCATCACCTGAATAATCATTATCTATTATAGGAGTATCCGATATATCCATATTTTAGAAACTACTTTATAATTCAAGCATTTTATTTAATTTATTTTTATTTTGCTTTTCATTACTAATAACAATATCTATTAATTTTCTTTCAATAGGAAAATCAAAGTTCTCAGTTTCCCATAACTTGTGATGTGGCATAGTTGGTACTTTAAATAACTCGCAAAATTTCTGTATATTTTTTAATAAACAAGCATCCTTAAATTGTAAATTATAAAACTTTACATTATCCATTTTCACAACTGATTTGTTATTATTAAATCTATGAAATTTATTACCTATTGCTGAAAATTAGTTTTCAATTTTACTTCTGAAATTTCCAAATGTTTTGTTAAAATGGTCTTCTGTAATTGATAAGCTTTCACCAGGATTTTTTCTAATAGGATACACAAAATTATCATCAGTAAAACTATAATCTTTAGTTACTGATAAATCTACAAACTGTTTTAAAAATAAAGTGTAACCACCATCAACTGCAACAGTATCTTTATTATTAAGTTTTCTATATAATTTCATATTCAAGAACATACTACCATCAGAGCTATCTGAACAATAATCACTTTTAGAAGTATAAATAATCATATCATTTCATATCACTAACAAATTGAGTTCTTAATCCAATTTTCTTAAATTTATAACTATATAATCTGCTACGTTTAATTTCTGTGTCGGTATAATTTATTCTAGAATCATGACCATCGATAATCAATGTTACGTGTTTAAACAATTCTGGATTACATTTATGGGTAGATAAAATTCTTAATTTTATTATTTAAAACATGTTATCCAATGCATCATTTACTATTTTATTTATTCTTTTATAATTTTCTTTATCCATCCAAAATTATTTATAAAAATTAAAAAAGGAACTTTGAGGAATAAATTTATCAATATCATCTTTTCCTGAAATACCAGATACTAAATGGTATAATAAAAATAAACCTTTTTCTACTTCAAAATAAGGAGCAGGGTATTCTTTATTAGTATATAATACAACCAAAAAGAAAAAGACTGCAATATATCCTAATTTTTCTAATAGTTTTTTTTAATAATATCAATGTACTTGATATGTTTTATTTCTGTTCTATGTTATACTTATTATTAATGATGGGCCAGTTATAATTTAAAAAAGCCCAATGCATTACAAGTATAGAATGTACTTCATCGGTAATCAATTTATTAATATCCATTGTTATTATTTTTATATTAAAAAAAATTCTATTTTTTTTATGATAAAATAAAATAGTTTTAATTTTAGAGAATAATCTTACAAACTATAAAATTTTTATTACCCATAAAATCCTTACTATCTATAAAAATAAAAAAAATTAAAACTATTAGTATATCGCCAGTGGAGTATGGCGAAGTCAAACCGGAAAAGCAGGCATTGCAACATCGTCATGTGAGCTTGGACTTGGTTCGTATCAGTCAATTTGCCAAGGAAGTTACAGACAACAATCGCACCGCACTTGCTTTCGCCTTTCAGTTTATTGGTAAGGACTCTCTTTGATGAATGGTATTTTCGAAGCTAACTTTTTGGTTTGCAACTAGGTAACCATGTGACCTTTTATTTAGTTCGTCGCCAAA
>NW_026516939.1:0-16738 GCF_025766255.1 Zychaea mexicana | reverse complement strand
CCTCGTATCGGGTTCCTTGTCGTTGTAGTGTTGGATACGGATATTGCAGGTTGATATCGTAACCATATATCTCTTCATTGTTCAAGTCTTCAGAGTATACGCTATCGGAGTCATCGTCTCGTATATAATGTTGCTCCATGTAGTCTCCTAGTAAGAATCCACTTGGGATATCTACTTCGCAGAATGAAAAGTTTCCAGGGTGATTGTGCAGTCTGTGGTTCCGGCTCGTATGCTAGGATAATTGGTTGCTTCAATGGGTGCAGTCGCTGATATTTGCGGATAGAAGTTTACATCTGCAAAGATTGTGCGAGGTAATTTCCCATAGAAATATGCTTTTCCCTTTGGTGGTATTGTGAATCCCTCGGCTGTTTCGACTTCAAAACAGGGTGATCCATCGGCAGCTGTCCATTCCTTGACATTTGGTTTGTAACGTTGGCGGTCATCGTTCAGAAAGAATTTTGCATGTTTTGTTTGTTCGATCTCCTCTTCTCCCGAGGATTCTTCATCATCACTTTCTTCTGATGAGGTTGATTCGTCGCTTTCACTACTGGAGTATTCGTAATTGCTGTCGTCGCTTTCGGTTTCAGATTCTTCTTCTATGTCGGATTCGTCGGATTCTTCGTATAATGTTATACGCGGTTCTTGGTAACGTTGTGTCTTCTTGCTGGGCATTTCTCGAACGTATGTAAGTGGTGCACAGGATTGTTGTCCCTTATAGTTGACGGTGATGGTTGCATCCTCAAAGTTTATCTTTGCTTTTACAAGATCCAAGAAGTTTGTTCCAATAATGAGTGATACTGGGCAATTACCTAATACTTCGACTGTAATAGGCACTTAAGGAAATTGCCAACTTGAATTTTGAAGTCTCGAATTACTCCTTGGGAGGCTTGAAACTTCCCGTTGCCCAAAGTAAACACTGTGTTTGACGGTCCATCAATCTTTAGACTTAATGTGTCCGCAAGCATTCTTGATATGCAGGTTTTGGCTGCTCCTGTATCAATAAGTGTTTCAACTGGATGTCCTTTCAGATGAAAATTTGTGTATGCTGCAGTTGAGTCTAGATTTGGCTTCAGTTCCAATATGTTTAGAGATTTATCTTTTCTTCTGCGTACAGCAGTGAAGCTATGTAGGTCTCGTCTAAATTTAGGACAAGCCTTGATAAGTTCTCCGATCTTTATTTGGGCTGTTATGTTGGATACATCTTCTACAATATCGTAGTCGATAATTGGTTTCGTTCTAGGCGCGCGTCGTGGCTTTGGTTTTCTTGCTTCGTCGATGTTGTTTTCCGTATAGGTTCCTTTCCTTTGTTCGGGGATCTGTCTATTTCCATCGGTCGTTCAACTGGTCGATCCGTCATCGTTTGGTCATTCCTAGTAGTATCCATTGGTGTAGCCATCTCTCTTGGTATAGCCTGTGGTTGGTTCGTCGGCTCATTGGTTCTTGAAGATGATGGTCGTTTGTTGATTTCTTGTTCCTGGAATTGTACTCGTCGTTGTCGTTTCTTTGCTGGATCGGGTTTGTCTGCGTGTACAATTTTGTTGACTTTTGATCCTGATCTCAGGCTCATACTTAGTCGTTTTTCAGTGTTTTCTAAGCTCAAGGGTCGCTTTTGTACAGTGTATAAGTCTTGAGCATTGTTATATTCTCGATGTTGCAGGTCGGATTTGCTTTTGCTTTTGGTTGTTTTTCGGTTCCTTGCGGGTTTGTTATAGTTGGTGGGGGCGTTCAGTTGACCGCGTCTCTCATGAGCAACTGGCCCTAGTAGTTTTTTGGCTTGTTGTATCCTTGAGGTTCTTCGTAATACTGGTCGTCGTAGTATTCTTCTTCTGAATGCCAATAATCGTCAACATCGTCGTAGTAGCCCTCTTGGTATCGATCTTCCAAATGTGCGAAATTGCTGTACACATTGGGTCGGCTATTACTGTTCGGGCGATCTTCTTTCGCTGTTCTCATGGTAGGTTCCTCATTCTGGTTGGGTCTTCCGTTCGACTGTCTTTGATCGTGGTCCTTTTGTTGTTGCAGACGTCCGTTGTTATGGCTTTGCTGCTGTTGATATGGTCGCTGGTTGTTGTTGTAGTAAGGTCGGCGGTCTTGATATGGGCGTTGTTTTTCATTCCCATTTTGCTGGTCATTGTGGTTTTGTCGTCGACCTGGTTGGTAAGGGTATCGTCTTTCTTGACTTCGAGGTGGATAGCTCGGTCGTCGTCCATTGTAGTTGGCATTGTTTTGCTGAAACCCATTGTTTCTTTGTTGTGATCTGATAGCAATTCGTGCTGCTGTTGCAGGGGAGTATCCTGCCTCAACCAGTTGTTCGATCTTTTCATCCAAGATTTGATCTTCTTCCGTGTCTAGTTGGTTGTGGGGTTCACCCATTACGGCGAGCGTCTGGCCGTCTCTTCGTCTTTGGTTTACTCTGCGAATGCTTCCGTTGTCTCTTTCAGCATTCCAGTATCCTTCAGCGTATTGAAGTACCAATTCGTGCGTCAATGTGCGGCTTCTAATGCAATGTTTTCTGATCTCGGGTAGTAATCCAGCTTTGAATCGAGATTGTACTTGGCTTGCTTCCGTGATGCCTGCTTCATGAGCTGCTTCACGTAGTCTTCCGAGGAAAGATCTGGGGCTTTCATCGATCTTCTGCATTATGGTGTAGAAGTGTTCACGGAATCGTTGGATGTCATATTCAGTTACGTAGTTGTCTTCGAGCAATTCTAATGCTGCTGTAACTGTGACGCGGGAGTTGTTCTCATCTCTCTCTTCCTGTAATTCAGGCAAGACTTGAGTTTGATAATAGGTTAAAGCCGGTCCTTGCAATACTCCTTGCAAAATTTCTAGTCGTCTTGTCTCTGATTGAGCGCCTGTGACGAGTATGTAAGAAGTGAATGCACGGCGAAATTTGCAGAAACTCTCATGCTCGAATCCACTGTAGGTCAGCCAATGAGGGGGCATGGAAGTGCGTGTGCTGTCGTCCAACAGAGTAAGTTCGTCTCGCACGTTGTTTGTTTGGAAAGCTCCTGGCATGTATTTTTGCATCTTGACTTGTCTTCTTGTCCTTGATAGATATCCGAGCGGGTAGGTAGATTCTTGTCCTTGTGATTGTTTTGCGGAATGCCTTGAAGTAGGATATTCTTGAGATCGTTATCTTGATAATTGTCTTGTATTGTGCTTGTTATCCCTCTAGTGAGCACCAGATGTGTTACGGTGAATTTGCGGTATTCCAGGTAGTTGCGTAACGGTTTAAGTGTATGTTTTGTAGTGAGCACCAGTAATAATATCGTTTATTACAGACGGGTTGTGAAGTGATATGAGTGTAAAATAAGGTAAAATGTGTATGGGTTATGTCCAAGGTTGTAAATAGTAGGGAGCTGTTGTCTTGATTAAGCTCAGTGAGTAGAAATGAGGATCAGGGATGTTACGTCTGTCCAAAATGAATGAGGAATAAGGATCAGGAATGTTACGTCTGTCCAAGTAAATGAGAAATAAGAGCAGGAATGTTGCGTCTGGTCTTAATAGAAGAGTTTATTTAGCTTCAGTTATGAGCAATAAACAATATGTAAGATAAAACAAGCCGTGTTTAGGTCTTGAGTGATTGAAAACAACACTTGAAAAGTTAAGTCAAAAGTGGGAGGTAGAAATTCAATGTCTTTATTCAAATAAAATGAGGGGGTATTTATATCTTTCAAAATAATTCAATACGTCTATAATAATTGAACATCAAAGATGATGTTCGAAGGTTGTGGAAAGTACTCGCATCCAATGGTTATGGATGTGGAATCAAAATGGAAAGTCTAGGAATATTGCTATTATTAGCTATTCCTTGGCAATTTGGAAGGTGCCAGAAGTTTGTAGAGTTGTTGCTGCGTAGTTATTGGATCACTGTATCCTTGGCTTTATGGAAAGTGCCAGAATGTTGTAGTAATTGTGAGGCTGCTGTAGTAGAGCTCTTGTTGTTGTGTGATGTGATGTGCTTGATGTTTGTTATGCAGCTCTTTCTTGTATTCAGATTTTATTGGAAGGATAATTCTCGGGGTATCAATGTCTTGACTTGAATTGAAAATCTTAAGTACTCAAATATTCTGCTCTGCTATACTTAATATATTATCTACTTCAACTTTTATTATGTCTTAGTTGACTAAAACTATGTCTAGGTTGACTGTTATTATGTCCAGGTTGACTGTTATTATATCCAGGTTGTCTATTATTCTTGTTTAGATTGATTATTATTCTTGTCAGAATGATTTTCATTCATGTACAGATTGATTTTTATTTTGTCCAGATTGATTTTACTCATGTCCAGATCGATTTATATTCATGTCCAGGTCGATGTATATTCATGTCCAGATCGTTTTATATTCATGTCCAGATCGATCTTTATTCATGTCCAGCTCGATTTTCATTCATGTCCAGCTCGATTTTCATTCATGTCCAGATCAATTATTATTCATGTCCAGATTAACTTTCATTCATGTCCACTCAGACTAATATTCATGTCCACTCTGCCTGAATAAAAGTTCAAACGTCCGCTAGGAGATGAAAAATCCTGTAACCTAATTTATGTAACAATTCATCCTTAATTTTTTCTATGAATTTAATATGTCTCCAATCAGTTCTATGTTTATATTTATTATGTACAGTAGGCCAATTCCATTCTAGAAATTGCCAATAATTTGCAATAATTGAGTTTACTTCATTTGTAATCAGTGGTGTATAGTTTGTTGTATCCATTGGGTCGTTCTTTATTTATATTATGGATTTTCAATTTTTATAATCAGGGAATGCCTGATTTTGGTCACATGATGTTATACAATTGATATAATATCAAAATGGATGATATAATTTAATATAGCAGAAAGCAATTTATTAGATTTATCAAAAACTATTGTAAATTTATAGCCAATTTGGTACTGTACATCCCACTATGGGATATACGAGGAAATCGCCCTGAATGGAGGACATTGCTATGAGACTACAATTGTTACAAAAAATGGTCGACAGATTATTTAAAGTTTCGCTTACCGACAAAGCGTTTGTATCGTATTCAACCAAAGCAGCCGATTCAATAAGCTCAAGGGACTCCCATACAGAAAACAAACATATATTGCAAATGCACAAGGTTGAAGGAAATACGCAAGGTAATATGGAAATAATACTGTTTAGGATTATATAGATAATAACACTGTATTGTGCCTAATTTTGAACTAAATCTGATCGACTTTATACGTGGAACCGACACTATTTGCTTAGTATTTATTGACTACACCGGCTTTTCCATCAACCCATCCAATATCCTCACATTCATCAAGTAAGTTTGAAAACTGACACGATGCTTATTGATGATGCTTACTAATGATACTTATACTTATATAGGAGGCTGGTTATTATATTAAAAGTTGTGAAAAAAGTAACAATTGAAAAAAATTATATCAACTTAAAAATAGAATAAAAATTGAATTTTTACTTTATAAAAAAGATAAACTTCAGAAGATTTTAAAAAAAATATAAATCTAAAAGTTTATTTGAAAAATGGTTCTCTTCAATAAAGATATTCTTATATGCAAGTCATCTTTAATTAAATCTTTTGAAAACATTGATGAATATACAATATCAATAAAATAAATAATATATTATATTTAAAGGAAGTCATTGTTATTTTAAATACATCGTGAAAGGCTTGCACATCGACAGCAACCTTCCACCTCTAAATCTCATTATCAAGTTAGGCTGCGTCCAGGTGTTCCTTGCCTAAAGGAGGGGGTGCTCATTACCATTCCGCCTGGTTCAATTAATAATTAAATTATGTTTTTATTTTACTTTTTTTATTCATTATGAACAATAATTAAATGGAATCTTTTTTTTATTCCACTAAAAATTTAAAAATTATTTTCAAAAACATAAAATATTAAAAATTAAATTATAAAATAAAAAATCATTATTATATTTATTTTATTTCTTAAAGATATTATTAAAAACTATTAAAATAATAATCTTAAATATTAAATTGTACTTAATTTTTTATATCTAATTTATTTATATGTTCTATTATTAATGTTTAATCATCATTATGTACGAGGTTAAAAAAAATATTTTGAAAATGAAATATTATCTGACCCAAGAAATAAAAAGAAATTACTTGATAATATTATAAAAGAAAACATAGAAAAAGTTAATAAGAATTATTTTTGGTATGAAAATAGTAGTAGTAATATATGCTCATATATACATAAAAGAGGATAAAGAGAAGGATATACAGGATTTTTCATCTCCTAGCGGACGTTTGAACTTTTATTTAGGCAGAAGGGATTTAATTTTAGGCAGAGTGGACATGAATGTTAATCTGAGTGGATATGAATGAAAGTTAATCTGGACATGAATAATAATTGATCTGGACATGAATGAAAATCGAGCTGGACATGAATGAAAATCGAGCTGGACATGAATGAAAATCGATCTAGACATGAATGAAAATCGAGCTGGACATGAATATAAATTGACCTGGACATGAATGAAAATCGATCTAGGCATGAGTGAAAATCGAGCTGGACATGAATATAAATTGATCTGGACATGAATATAAATCGATCTGGACATGAGTAAAATCAATCTAGACAAAATAAAAATCAATCTGTACATGAATGAAAATCGTTCTGGACAAGAATAATAATCAATCTAAACATGAATAATAGACAACCTGAACATAATAACAGTCAACCTAGACATAGTTTTAGTCAACTAAGACATAATAAAAGTTGAAGTAGATAATATATTAAGTATAGCAGAGTAGAATATATGAGTACTTAAGATTTTCAATTCAAGTCAAGACATAATATAAGTTAAGCAGTACAAAGCCAATATCAGGATATAGTAGTATGGCTGTTTCACTCGTGACAAGAAGCTTGTAGGCTAATGTACAGGAAATGGCAAGGGTGCGTCAGAGACTCACTGTGCGCATAAGGCATAAGCCTATTTTGCTGCTGTGGGAATAGGGCCTAAGCGTTACCCCTCATTTCACTTTACCTGGGTTGAGTTTGATACAAATTGGAGGCTAGTGGCAGAGGTAGGTGGAAAGTGTGGGGTTTGTTAGCAGCAGCAGGGAGGAAAAAAACAACAACCAAAGATCTTTTTTTTTTCTCATTACCATTCACCATGGCAAATCAACAGCTGCGACGCATACTTGTAAATGGCTCCTACTCTCTTCACGATGAACAAAAAATAAGGAAAACAAAACGGCACAATCCACGGATTTATTGAAAAACGAAATGAAGGTAACTGTTTTCTTAAAAAAAGCATGTGCTCAAGATTTATAAAGGAGTAGACCGCCGTTACTGCTGCTTAAAAAAACGCTGGATACGTGAACAAGGGAAGGAAAAGGTTATCGGTTGTGCTTGAGGTATAGCTTTAGTGGAGATATGCCCATTCAGAATTACTGCTTCTTTCTCATTTTCTCTGTATATACTTGATGCACCATCTTGCACCAATCCAACGTCAAACTTACGTGTGTGATACAACATCGTCCTCTACCTGCACAAACCATTCGTACTCACAACAAGAACGACGCAACAATCTTCTTTTCCATTACTCAAACACAATCATATACAACATGACACTGATCCGCTATTGGCTTGCAAAATATACAGCCTGACGTATTCACCTTTCACTATCATGTACGCCCATATTACACGATGACGACTATGACGCCGGTCTCATTGTTTTAATACTTGTACGCTCAAGCACATCATCATCGTAATGACGGTCATCTCTTTCTTTGCTGTTTGTATTCACATCAACGCGATGATAATTATATTCCTATAATGCATACACACCACCACAACTATAATCCTCCTTTGCAATTCGCTGTACTCGCACACACACAATGGCAACGACGATTACCTTTTCTTTTTGCATATGCCAACACAACATTGCCGGTCTTGATGGATAAGGTAGTTATATATGCTGATGGGTGGTATGTAGGGTTTTATTATTGTTACTGTAGATGTTATGGTTGGGATAAAAAAATAAAAGTAAAAGATCATACATTATGTAGTCATTATGTTTCAGTTGTTTGCATAAACGGGTGTGAGATGGGATTGCATGTTATTACAAGTGCTTCATGGATATAGCTCTGAGCGGTGTTGATAATATGGCAGGGACAAAGAAGAAAAGGCGTTTGTTGTTATGAAGGAGGAAGTTTCTTTGCTATTACAACAGCAACTTTATTTGTTGTTAATAACAACAACTATGAACAACCAACAAGTTAGTACCCTTGACGACTCGCTACGCTCTCTCTCACTCGACTGTACGTGGAGTTCTTGCACTCATTCCTAATGAAATCGTGTGCGTTCCTACTGCTCAATGGCAGATCTTCAAGGATCGCATCTCGGAATTGTGTGGCTACAAATGGGTTCACAAACGCGAGACCTTGCATGGCACCAGACGCTCTGCCACGCAATATCAATAATTACAATAACCATCCTTCACCACGAAACAACATCCTTCGCACTTGTACAACTCTTGTAGAACCTTCTTTGTTGTCTTTCTTATATAACAGTCAACATACTTTATTTTCATCCAAGCCACAGCAACACAAAAGGAAAGAAACCCGTCAGTTATCCTTCCTGCTATCTACAGCTCATTTATCTATAAAGACTGGCGATGTTAACGTTGGTATATGCAAAAGGTAAAAAGTAATCGCGTCAGGCTGTATGTTTTGCAAGCCAATAGCGGATCAGCGTCATGTTGTATATGATTGTGTTTGAGTAATGGAAAAGAAGATTGTTGCGTCGTTCTTGTTGTGAGTACGAATGGTTTGTGCAGGTAGAGGACGATGTTGTATCACACACGTAAGTTTGACGTTGGATTGGTGCAAGATGGTGCATCAAGTATATACAGAGAAAATGAGAAAGAAGCAGTAATTCTGAATGGGCATATCTCCACTAAAGCTATACCTCAAGCACAACCGATAACCTTTTCCTTCCCTTGTTCACGTATCCAGCGTTTTTTTAAGCAGCAGTAACGGCGGTCTACTCCTTTATAAATCTTGAGCACATGCTTTTTTTAAGAAAACAGTTACCTTCATTTCGTTTTTCAATAAATCCGTGGATTGTGCCGTTTTGTTTTCTTTGTTTTTTATTCATCGTGAAGAGAGTAGGCGCCATTTACAAGTGTGCGTCGAAGCTGTTGATTTGCCATGGCGAATGGTAATGAGAAAAAAAAAGGATCTTTGGTTGTTGTTTTTTTCCTCCCTGCTGCTGCTAATAAACCCCACACTTTCCACCTACCTCTGCCACCAGCCTCCAATTTGTTTCAAACTCAACCCGGGTAAAGTGAAATGAGGGGAAACACTCAGGCCCTGTTCCCATAGCAGCAAAATAGGCTTATGCGCACAGTGAGTCTCTGACGCACCCTTGCCATTTCCTGTACATTAGCCTACAAGCTTTTTGGTACGAGTGAACCAGCCATACTACTATATCTTGACATTGGCTCTGTACTGCTTAACTTCTATTATGTCTTGACTTGAATTGAAAATCTTAAGTACTCAAATATTCTGCTCTGCTACACTTAATATATTATCTACTTCAACTTTATTATGTCTTAGTTGACTAAAACAATGCCCAGTTTGACTGTTATTATGTTCAGGTTGTCTATTATTCATGTTTAGATTGATTATTATTCTTGTCCAGAACGATTTTCATTCATGTACAGATTGATTTTTATTTTGTCTAGATTGATTTTACTCATGTCCAGATCGATTTATATTCATGTCCAGGTCAATTTATATTCATGTCCAGCTCGATTTTCACTCATGTCTAGATCGATTTTCATTCATGTCCAGCTCGATTTTCATTCATGTCCAGCTCAATTTTCATTCATGTCCAGATCAATTATTATTCATGTCCAGATTAACTTTCATTCATATCCACTCAGATTAACATTCATGTCTACTCTGCCTAAAATTAAATCCCTTCTGCCTAAATAAAAGTTCAAACGTCCGCTAGGAGATGAAAAATCCTGTATATCCTTCTCTTTATCCTCTTTTATGTATATATGAGCATATATTACTACTACTATTTTCATACCAAAAATAATTCTTATTAACTTTTTCTATGTTTTCTTTTATAATATTATCAAGTAATTTCTTTTTATTTCTTGGGTCAGATAATATTTCATTTTCAAAATATTTTTTTTAACCTCGTACATAATGTTTTCAAAAGATTTAATTAAAGATGACTTGCATATAAGAATATCTTTATTGAAGAGAACTATTTTTCAAATAAACTTTTAGATTTATATTTTTTTTTAAATCTTCTGAAGTTTATCTTTTTTATAAAGTAAAAATTCAATTTTTATTCTATTTTTTAAGTTGATGTAATTTTTTTCAATTGTTACTTTTTTCACAAATTTTAATATAATAACCAGCCTCCTATATAAGTATAAGTATCATTAGTAAGCATCATCAATAAGCATCGTGTCAGTTTTCAAACTTACTTGATGAATGTGAGGATATTGGATGGGTTGATAGAAAAGCCGGCGTAGTCAATAAATACTAAGCAAATAGTGTCGGTTCCACATATAAAGTCGATCAGATTTAGTTCAAAATTAGGCACAATACAGTGTTATTATCTATATAATCCTAAACAGTATTATTTCCATATTACCTTGCGTATTTCCTTCAACCTTGTGCATTTGCAATATATGTTTGTTTTCCGTATGGGAGTCCCTTGAGCTTATTGAATCAGCTGCTTTGGTTGAATACGATACAAACGCTTTGTCAGTAAGCGAAACTTTAAATAATCTGTCGACCATTTTTTGTAACAATTGTAGTCTCGTAGCAATGTCCTCCATTCAGGGCGATTTCCTTGTATATCCCACAGTGGGATGTACAGTACCAAATTGGCTATAAACTTACAATAGTTTTTGATAAATCTAATAAATTGCTTGCTGCCATATTAAATTATATCATCCATTTTGATATTATACAGTATACCCCCGTTAACGTCAACCCCGATAACGTCAACCCCCGATAACGTCAACCGATTCGCTGGTACCCTTTCAAATTTAGCAGTTAGAGATTTTGCCTATTCTCTACCCCCGGTGGTCGTCAACCCTCGATATGGTCAACACTTTTGCTGGTACCCTGAGGGTTGACGTTAACGGGGGTCGACTGTATCAATTGTATAACATCATGTGACCAAAATCAGGCATTCCCTGATTATAAAAATTAAAAAATCCATAATATAAATAAAGAACGACCCAATGGATACAACAAACTATACACCACTGATTACAAATGAAGTAAACTCAATTATTGCAAATTATTGGCAATTTCTAGAATGGAATTGGCCTACTGTACATAATAAATATAAACATAGAACTGATTTGAGACATATTAAATTCATAGAAAAAATTAAGGATGAATTGTTACGTAAATTAGGTTATGTTGCTGTATTTTATTTTCTAGTAGCTTTATATACAAACAAGGAATATCCCGGACCTTACTTTGAAATTGAAAAAGGATTGTTTTTATTATATCATTTAGTCTCTGGGGTATGTGGTGAAAAATTTGAAAAATACTTACCACATAGCACATTTCATACATTTTATACAAAGTTTTGGATGGATGAGGACAACTACAAATGAATCAATAAAATAGTAAATGATTCAATGAATAACATATTTCTATCTATTAAATTACGTATTCTATCTGCTAGAAAGCATAATCCCGACTTATTTAAACATGTAACACTTGTATTGGATGGCCATGATTCAAGAATTAACTATGTAGATACTGAAATTGACCACTTTCAAAGAATGTATTCTTATAAATTTAAGAAGAATGGAATATGTACCCAGTTTGTTAGTGATATGAATGATATGATTATTTATACTTCTAAAAGTGACTTTTGTTCTGATAGCTCAGATGGTAGCATGTTTTTAAACATGAAATTATTTAAATATATGTATGAGAATGACATAATGGCAGTTGATGGTGGATATACTTTATTTATCACGCAATTTACAGAGCTTGCTAATGAAAAAGGATATAACTTTAGCCATGATAATTTTGTATACCCTATATGTAAAAATGTAAATGAGCCCTTAACAATTACTGAAGATCATTTTAATAAGACATTTGGAAGTTTTAGGACAAAAGTTGAGAATCAATTTTCAGAAATTGGGAATAAATTCTGCCGATTCAATAATAACAAGTTAGTTGTTAAAATGGATAACATAAAATACTATAATCTACAATTTCATGTAGCTTGTTTATTAAAAAATACTACAAAATTTGTAGAAATGTTCAATATTCCTATTTTACTGCACCATAAACTATGGCATAGTAATGATTTTGATTTTCCAGTAGAGCATAAACTAATTGATATAGTGTTCAGCAATAATAAACAAAATAAAGATAAACTGGATAAAATGATCAGATTGCAAAATGACCTGCTTAATATGGCTATATCAAATGAAGAAATGATTGTTGATAATGAATCTGATAATATTTCAAATCAGAGTAATAGTGATAATGATGATGTTCTAAGATTTAATGAGCGTAGTAAAAAAAGAAAGCGAAATAAAGGGAAACAACGAGCAATGGCATCATATGAAATAGAAGAGATTATTAGGCATAAAACTGAAAATGGTACATATTTGTTTGAAGTAAAATGGGTTGGATATAGTGCTGATGATAACAGTTGGTTATCAATTGATAAATTTAATCAAAAGGATTTATTGAAGGAATATATCAATAAGCATAATCTTGGTATATTATAAAATTGCATACTGTGGGTACTGCATTACCTAGATGTTTACAAATATATAGTAAATTTTCATATGTCCAGCAGTTCTTTTATATACATTTTAATAGTAACATTATATAAATATTTTTTTTCTTTTCTTGTAAATTTTTTGTTCAAATATTTGATTATTAATACAAATAAATTCTATTTGGTCTTCTAAATATAGCTTAAATAATTTATTATATAACTCATTATATTTAGACCTATTATTAAAAAATATATTATTTATTTTTTACTTTTTTTATTAGAGAATTAAATATAGGTTTATATTTATAACAACTATGACAAATATTGTAAACTTCTT
The DNA here is from genome assembly GCF_025766255.1 of Zychaea mexicana. Taxonomy (NCBI): domain Eukaryota; kingdom Fungi; phylum Mucoromycota; class Mucoromycetes; order Mucorales; family Lichtheimiaceae; genus Zychaea; species Zychaea mexicana. Next base: position 3,640 of record NW_026516939.1, on the reverse strand, counting down.
TATAATGTTTTTTCTTGCCACATATAACACATAAAGGATTCTTTTTTGCCTGATCTATTAAAATTTTATCATTATAAAGATCATCTTTAGGATTACCGATAGGGGTCTTCATTCACGGATTTGAAACGGATTGCAGCGAACTTGGATCCGTTTCGTTTTTAAACGGATCGATTTTTTGAAATCCGGATCTGATCCGGATTATAAAACTGCAGTTCCAATCCGTTTCGTGAGAATCCAGATTGAATCCGGATCAATTTTGAATCAGCACGTCAGCACAAGGCTCATTAAACGACGTATATATAAATGGGAAATGACGACATAAAAAAAGCACGTTTTCTTATGACCAGGATTGAGTTATCGTGAAGTTTATCGTAGTCGTTATAGAGCGTGTTGTAATGGTGAGAAAGCAATAAAGACAGGCAGCAAGATTTGAAAAAGCATTTCAAAGTATAAAATGTATTTTGAAAAAATATTTATTTTCTATATGTAACAACCAGAGCGCCGGAACGAATAGTGTATAAGAAGTAAAAAAAAGGTGGGAAGAGGATGACGGAAAGAAGAGATGTAGGTAAAAGGGAAAAGGGGAAAAGAGAAAAAAGCAGTCTTCAGAAAACCAAAAGGGACAAATTTTGTTGCAGCCTACTCCTCACCAAAAAATTTGCTCCACGAGTCAATCAACACACTTGCCTTTAGCTTCTTCGAAGCAAGTCTGTTCCGCGAGCTAGGAACATACTGCTTTGCACGAGAAAACGTGCGCTCTGATCCTGTCGACGAGGCTGGAATTGCTAAGTATCTTCGTGCCATTCTTTTCAACTCGGGCCAGTCGTTCATTTCCGATCACCAATATTCGAATACTACGCCGTTGTCAGCCCCACCCTTTGGATCAGTCACTGTATCCGCCTGGATGTACTTCTCAAGCTGGTCTTTGTTGATGACCGCCTTCTTGATTAGTGCATCGGGGTTTGTAGGAGTCATGACTTGGCTTCTGCTTGGCTTATAGGACTCTCACGCCTTTTCGACCAGCTCGATTGCGTCTGTCCGAAATAGACCCCAGTTCTCGCTTTCCCACCATTCATACTTTAGACGCGGGTCCATGGCCGTCGCAACAGCGTACGCATGTCCTTCTGCTTTGCAGTAATATCCTTGCAACTTATTCCACCCGCATTTTGCAGCTGCTGCAAGTTCCGGCCACGTCTACAATTGCAAAGGAAAGTTTTAGAACTTCACTGCTTCTATATAGGAGTGTTTTTACATTTATGCTGATTAAACGTTTACTTACTTCTTTCCATTGTTCTTGGTAATGCTCAAGTTTGTCTAGCAATCGATTGTAGCTGAGGATTACGAGGTTCATAGTGGCATATGAGGAACCTGATAGCAACGGCGTCAACTTGGCGAATTCATGGAGCAACTCACAGATACATTCCAGGCAAACCCATTCAGTGTCTGTCAGCTGGTAGTTCTGTAGACCTGCTATATTGTGGCATGCTCGATTGTAGTTACGCTTCACTTTCAAGGCCCTTTGCAGCATGTCAAAGGTGGAGTTCCAGCGGGTACGCACGTCCAAGATCAGCTCAAGCTCCTCTGAAGACCCGGCAACATCTTCACCTCCATCTTCTCCACTGGCGCCTTGCTTTGGCTGGTGTAAGGACTTGAATGTCTCGAGATATTGATTGTTTTTTTGTGGTGTCGCGCGGATACTGACAATGCCTTTACGAAGCTTACGCAGTGTTTTGCCTAGGTAAGAGAGAAACGACGATGATAATTAACATGGTGTGTGTACTGTTAGCTTGTGTGTTTTTTCGTACCTGTACTGAACACTGCTATATCGTCGCTACCAGTTAAAGCTTCTTGCTCATCATTATACGCCTCGCCATGCAACCCGTCGTGGAGAATCGCCTGCACTGCCAAATTCAAAACATGGGTTATGCAGGGTATACGGTTCTGCGTGGCGTCAAAAATATCTGCGCCGACCTGGAACTCCAAGTTTTGCGCCATTGTGGTCATATTGGAAGCATTATCTGCCGTCAAGAAGAATGGTTTTGTTGCAAGGCTCCAGTCACCCAGCACCTTGAGGAATGCGTCTGCCATGTTGGCTCCTGTATGTGGACCGGTGAGAAGCTCCAGACTAAGGACGATTGATTGCTGGTTCCAATCATTGTCGATCCAGTGGGCCGTGATACCAAGAAAAGAAGCCCTCCACTCACTTGTCTAGGCATCGACGGTGTATGATAGGAACGGCACGTCTTTCAGTACCTCGAATATGCGAGTGCGGTAGATATGGTATGTGTCAAACAAATCGCGGGCGGCAGTGCTGTCACTTGGCAATTTGACATGCGTAGTTGTCGGTGCTGATTGTGCAAGATTCAGCAGCGACTGGAACCGCGGATTCTCGACGATCGCAAATGGCAAAGCAGCAGACACGAGAAAAAGACAAAGTGCGTGACGGAATGCTTCAGAGCTGAACCTGGAAACGCTAAAACCAGGAGCAAGAAAGGCGTCGAGCGTTTGTCCCTGTGGTGGTGCATCAACGGAAGTATTCTTGGTAATATTGTGGTTCTTGAGCAAATGGTTGGATAGACCCGTCGTAGTACCTTTGGGATCTTGGTATTTTCTATTGCAGAAACCGTTGCCGACCGGAACATTGCAATAATAAAAGATGCCGCCACTCTGGCTTTCGTGGGCCTCTCTGAACCATTTGTACACCCAACTTTTGCGCGCTTTGACAGTTTTTCCCTTGGTTTGCCGCTTATTGGTACCTGAAATGACGCTTTCGATATCGCTGGTGCTCTCTATTTCAACGATGTCAGCATCGGTTGACATGGCAGACGATTGGCGGTCAACTGACATAAAGCTTTGGGCCCGAGCAAGAGTTGATGATTCCTAACCAACGGTAACGACTTATATTAGTACAATTGGTCAGGTACATATTTGTCATGCAACGGGTTTATGATATAAACATACTTCGCCATGATCGGACAAGTCATCATGATTGCTGGTGGAAAGACGGCGTTTACCAAGAATTGAAAACTCGGGTTGGTTCATTGTAAGTATCTACACAGGCATGGCAGTGTATTAATATATGGTAAAGAAAAGTGGTAGGATACATCACAAAATAATGCAAGTGAAAAGTGGTATAGCTTACTCGGTTATTAAAATAAAAATATGCGGATATGTCTTTGAATCGTTCTTCTCTTCTTGCTTTTATGTATGTTGCTTCCTTGTTCTTTTACATCTCTTTTTGCAGCATGATAGACTTTCAAGCATGATAGATTTTCAAGTAAGATAGTAAAGCACTTCTACATCGTGCATTAACGATCCGCTACAGCGCCGGGATGACGCTTGATAGGATAGGACGTAATTTCCTTAAACGTAATTTATTTCCGCCACAATTGGGCCCAACTCAAAAAGATCTACAGTATCAGGCTATCGGTGCAAACCGGGTTTGTTTTTTTGCTAAATAAAACAGCTATTGATATTCAGTGGGTGCCTCCGTATTATAATGTCTGATAAGCTTTCTACTTTTCCACACCCGTGTATGCTTATGCCCATTACTATTGAATTACAAGATTCCATTAACTTGATTCCGCTGATAACAAATCCCGTTGACATCGGAGCCATTTGCTTTGATATGCTCCTGATA
>NW_026516938.1:0-16813 GCF_025766255.1 Zychaea mexicana | reverse complement strand
GACTTATTTCTTCTAGTTTGTTTGTTAACTGGTTCATCTTCTTACTGCAGTCGTTTCCAAATACAGGAAATGGCAAAAAAACTGCACAGCGCCGTCGTAGAAATGCAAGAGAGCTCGCTGCATTGGGTAAAAAGCATCGAAAAATAACAGAGTTCTTTGCTGCGTCATCGACCACCGATCCATCGTCATTGTCAGCTACAGATGAAGCCTTGATCATTCTCGAAGATCAATCGCTAATGAAGGAGAGACATGCGGCTTTGCAACAACTGATGCAGACCAGCCGAAACCAGCAGTCGCCATCAGGCCAAATGAAGCCATACGATGTCCTACGGTACAATTGTTGTCTTGCAATTCCTGGGATATCTAATCGAGCACCAAGGCCAAAAGAAACAGAAAATCGTCGAATCTGAAAGAATTGCGAAACAATTAGGTGGTGGTTCCATTACAGTATTTGGTCGGGCAATCAGATCGTGGACCAAATCATATGTTCTCACTAGCAAAGTAACTGCTCATCGCCAAGGCAAGCATTCCAAGCGAATTTCTCTTCTTGCCGATGAGGATATCAAGCTTGCAATTTGCAAGTGGATCAAAGAGCAGCCCCCACAGCAAAGAAAAGTGGAGCTGGTCAGAAAAAAATTGCAAGAAGATATCATCCCACGAAAGCTCGGTGTACAGGATTTTGCATTCGATACCAATGCCGGCCTTCTATTTTTCGTACTTTGAAGGATATTTTTGGTATGCAGGAGGAGCATTTTTTGGTATATGGGTGGCAGATTTTTCGTATGGGGGTGGGTGGTTTTTGGTTTGTGGGACAAGCTTTTAGTTTGTGGGACAACAGCTTTCGTAAACGGGCGAAAAGTTTTTCGGAATCGGTTCCGTTTACGGGCTGGCTATTTTTCGTATCTGGGCAACAGCTTGTTCGTATCTGGGTTACCCGAACTTCGCAAGTGGGAATATTTTTTTTTCGTAGTGGGCAAGAAGATGTTCGTTACTGAGCAACTATATTTTCGTTCTCGGGTGTACGAATGTTCGTTTATGGAAGTGCCTATTTTTCGCATGGGGCAAGCAGTAGTTCGCTATGGTGCTAACTAATTATTCGCACTGAAGAAAATCAAATTTCGTACAGGAGAAATAGCATTGTTCGCAATCGGCATCTCGCATTCGTAACTGGAAAGCAAGTATTTCGCAACTGAGTTAAGTGATGATAAGTTCACGCCGTTTGACGCCAGAATCGGATGTGTTGGTGTTCATCCGAGTGCCTATGTATTACAAGTATCTGTCGGTACCCTTTTCTGGTACTTAAAGCTTTTTAAAAATATTGAACGGGCTTTTTTTCACCGTTTGCACATCCTATGGGAAGAATAAACCGAAACAAGACCGACAAAGTCAAAAAAACTTCAGCTTCCAGGAAAAGCGCGTCAAAAAAAGTACAGGAGCCCTCGCCGAAAGAGCTTAAAGAATCGCTTTGGTCTACGTTCGTTTACGGATGATGTCAAGCTCTTGCAGCAAAAATGGGTCCCTGATGAGTATGAAATCAGCATCCTAACCGCGAAAATGAAGCGTCTAAGCTTAGTGACAACTAGCAAAAAGCACCTTAGTAAACCAGGTACAACTATAAATATGAAAAGAGACGTTTGTGTCAATCCAATTATATCTTTGCCATAGTTGATGAGCATAACACCATAAAGTCTCCCATAATGGTTAATGCTACTACGAAAAAATAAAGAAGAAACCTGCATATGTTGCAAAAGATGTCAACTATGAGAATGCTTGTATATACCACATCATTATAGAGTAAAGTTAATTGTTCTAAAGAACTTACGAAGAGCTTATTTGTTTACAGTTACATGTTTTTACTTTTACATTGAGATGGTATGTGTTACAACGACACTTTTTAAATACAAAGATACTTCAATAAACATTGAGCACCCTCTTTTTTCGCTTCTTCATTCTATATCATGAAAACACGCCAACATCAAAAGAAATCCAACGTCCCTTTCACCCCGAGAGCAATAAAAAAACGCTCCCGACAACCACAGCCAGTAGAGAGCACTAGACGGTCACTTCGGCTGATTCAAAAAGCTATGACGCAGATGCAGTTGAATAGTAGCACCGAAACTCCTGGTATACCTGATTCTTTTTTTTTACATACGTACATACTGTAGCTAAAAATCTCTCTAATCAATTCGTTAACTAGCTACAGGTAGCGCGACCTCGATTCCAAACGAGGATATTGAGATGGAGGAAGAAGTAACTTTTGTCCGCTCTGAGGAGCTGGGCAGTTACGAAATTGTCAGCTTTCCTAGCGACCCTACGCGGCTTATACAGGAGAATGATGGCGTTAGCAGTGATACTGATGAGGACAGCAGTAGCGATTCTGATGACGGCCATGAAGTTGATGATGATGAGCATCAATTGCGCTCGATCGATACGACATTTACTCCAATGAATACTGATGAAGATAATATCAGTTCTTTACAGTTTGCCAAAGGTAGCCGCAAACAAGCCAAAGCACCCAAAATTTCACGAGGCAAAAATGCGTTGCACTCGTCAGATATCAAAGACCGGGCTCTTTATTTAAAGTTGTGTGGAGCGACCAACAAGAAGGCATCCGAGATGTTAGGACTAGCAGCGAGCACCATCAGAGATCATGATTATCGATTCCAAACACGAGATGGTAACGCCGAGCCTATAAAACACAAAAAGACACGACCATCAAAGATTACAGAAGCTGGAAGCAAGTTCCTTGTAAAGACCGTCGAAACGATCAACACAGCAACCCTAGAGCAGCTACAGGAATTATATTTCAAGGAATTTGGGCTGCTATTAGCTGTCTCAACAATTTACCGTCATCTCGTACACAAGCTCCGTATAACAATCAAACGAGCGCACATCTATCCAGAACGCCGCACAAATGAGGAAACAAAGGATAGGCGTGCCGCATTTGTTCATGATAATATCCAAACCGGCATCGTCGACTATAGGCTCAACAGTGTTTTTGTTGATGAGGCATCTTTCATGGCAAATATGCGACGAAACTATGCATGGGCACCTGCAGGGGAAGTAGCACATGTTATCGTTCCACAGATGTATGCCCGATCGCGCTCTATGCTTGCAGCCATTAGCTACACTGGCGCTGTCAAGATATGTACGAAGATCAACAAAGGAGGAAAAGGAGGCGGAACAAAAACCCAGGACTTTTATGCTTTTCTGACCATGGTAATGGACGAGCTCGATAAAAGAAACCTTCAAGGCAAGGGTTGGAATATTATATGTGACAATGCAGCAATCCATACGGCAGAATATATCCGCAACAAGGTGGCTGACCGTGGATATCGCCTTGTCCTGTTACCACGTTATTCTCCTTTTCTAAATCCAATCGAGGAATTTTTCTCAAAGGTCAAGTTCGGCTTCAGACGCGTTAACATCCAGCACCAGCTACAGCATCAGAATACAGGGGACAGCCAGTCTGAGTATACCAACACAGACCAGATGAAGGATATAGATGATCGATTGGCGATGGCAATTAGTAAAGTTACACCACGCGATTACGTTGGCTATATTGACCACTCGATCGAATACTTTGACCGCTGCCTTGCTCGTGAGGACAACCTCTAAATTCAAAACGATACTACCCCTTTTCCCTTTTTTATATCTCTGTTTGTAGATTTTTTGATTACTTTTCACTACACTTCCAAAATCAATCAATCGTTTTTTCTTTTATAAAGTATATATTCATAGAGACATATATTCAATGCATGGGGAAGTACTAGCATAAAAGGTTACGGGCTTGAAGAAAAAGAAAGTATAAAGGGAAGCGGGCAAAGAGATACATAAATAATAGAAGAAGGCATAGTGAACAAGTCAGAGGAAAAATGAAAGCATAGAGCATAGTGAAGAAAAAAATTTGAGCATAAAGACCAAGAAAGACAACGACGAAGAGATGGATACAGTATATAAAGAACGGAGACAAATAATGGAGGCAGAAGAGGGATTATAGACAGAATGAATGGAGAAAAGGAATGTAATGACGGCTTTTAAAGGCTGCAAATGCTGCAGTCGCAAACCAAGCTCTTACCGCGGATGATGGGTTGAGATCGATTGCTTGCGTATCCCTAATGGCACGCTCCAATCGGCGGAAGATGTAGTCATTGGGGTCATCCACATTGGTCTTGTGCCGCTTACACCGTAGCTCTACTGTTGAAAAAAACCACTCAACAGGATTAAGTGATTCGTTCATATCAGAGCATCGTGGCAAGAAGATAGCCCTGGAGCCACCTGCTTCGACAACCTGAGATATCATCTTTCTGGTCTCGCGTGAAGCATTATCAAAGACGATGTCCCATCCTTGAAGTTCTGTGCTCGCCATTTTAGCTAGCAACGTGCGAACAAACTTCTTTACGTCGTCGTCTTCCGTCTTTCTAAGCTTCTGGTAGTCTTCGTAGACAACTTGTTTGCGCGTCATGGCAACCAGGTAAGATAGCCGTGTTGCTATCGGCAGTTCCGATTTTACTCGCTGCTTGATCTGCAGATTAGCACCCTGCTTTTTGGCAGCTCTGCTTCTTGCTTTGACTTCATCGCCATACTTGCGATTTGTGTCGACATCGTAGGCTGCCTCACCAACAAAAACACACTTAAGCGGATCGACGCCTGCTACAGCAAGAGAGTGTACGATCTCAGATCGAAGATGATTTGCATCCTCTTGCTGCTTTGGCCACGTTTGATGGCGTCTCAAGGTGATACGGAAATTTTTCTGCAAATGCTCCTTCATCACATGCCGAGGAACTTGCTCGCCAAAGGTCTCCTGGAAGTTTTCATACACCTGTTCATGTGATGCAATGCTGTTCACATCCGCATATTTGCAAATATGCCTATTCATTTCTTCGGTAAAATGAACCTTCGCCTTAGGACCTCTCTTCTTTTTCACCAAGTTATCGAGGGCATTTGAGCGGCCACTTAAGGTGCTCAACTTGATGTTGTTGTCAGCAGCAGCTTGCTTCATTGATTTTCCTGCAAGCATGTCTCCCAAAGCTTGCTCAATCTGGGCTTTTGTGGGAGGGTTGTATGGCCCCTTTTCTTATTAACATTGTTGCTTGCTGCTGGGAAATTCTACGAGAGCTGCTGCTACTGCCACTAGCATCAGCGGACTCTTCAGGCTCAGGTCGGGTGGTTGAAGGGCCCTCCTCACCACTGGCACTCATATCAAAATCACCCTCCCAATCTAGTCGGTGATCTCTGGGGCGCTCTGTGTAGATCAATAAACTATATGTTAAGAGCTAGGATATTTACTCTTCCTGTTTGCCTTATTACCCTCAACATGCGATGCGTTTCGAGTTTCCTCCTGATTGGCCTCTACGCGCGCACCAGATATAGTGCTCGCTTCGTCAGATTGTTCGCCTTTTGAAATAACGTCATATAGAAGTAGTGTAAGGATACGAAGTGCTTTTACTGTACATTGCAAGTATAAGTATTACATACCTCCTTCACCTAGATTGTCTTGCAAAGACAATTGGCTTGCAGAACGCGTAAGAGCTGCAACTGGGCCACCAGCAGACATACCCAAAAGACTACTAGCAGCTGCTATTTCCGAGCCTGTGCGGTTGATAGTTCGAGCACGCTTTTGCTGATGAATGTCAACATCCATAGAAGAAGTTGAAGAGGAGCGGGACAGAGTACGTTTGTTAGATAGCATTTTTGAGAAGAAAGAGGAAAAGAGAGGAAGATTCGTAATATCCTCGTACTACCATTTTAATGCGACTTGTTTGAGAAACATGTCCCACAATGATATCCCGTCTTTAAATACACTCGTCGTGGGCGTCAAACGGCGTGGACTTATCATCACTTAACTCAGTTGCGAAATACTTGCTTTCCAGTTACGAATGCGAGATGCCGAAATGCGAACAATGCTATTTCTCCTGTACGAACTTTGATTTTCTTCAGTGCGAATAATTAGTTAGCACCATAGCGAACTACTGCTTGCCCATGCGAAAAATAGGCACTTCCATAAACGAACATTCGTACACCGAGAACGAAAATATAGTTGCTCAGTAACGAACATCTTCTTGCCCACTACGAAAAAAAAATTATCCCACTTGCGAAGTTCGGGTAACCCAGATACGAACAAGCTGTTGCCCAGATACGAAAAATAGCCAGCCCGTAAACGGAACCGATTCCGAAAAACTTTTCGCCCGTTTACGAAAGCTGTTGTCCCACAAACTAAAAGCTTGTCCCACAAACCAAAAACCACCCACCCCCATACGAAAAATCTGCCACCCATATACCAAAAAATGCTCCTCCTGCATACCAAAAATATCCTTCAAAGTACGAAGAAATAGAAGGCCGGCATTGGTATCGAATGCAAAATCCTGTATCGGTGTCGATTGGTGAACGAACAGTTGCGAGAGCTTTGCACTTGTGGGGATACAAATTCCGAAGAAATATGAAGAATGTACGTATGAATGCTTTTTACCATTTGACTATCTATATGCATTGAATGGATATATCGGTTGAACGGATTTATAAGTTGAGTGGATGTACAGATCGAGCAGATATTGTAGGCTGAGCTCAGATTCTTTTATAGGTTTTTTACGATGGTCACGAAAGAGATGATGTGGTGAAATATAGAAAGGAATGGACCAAGAGAATGCTGACATACGCCAAAAATATGGTCACATACACCGGCGAGAGTATGGAAATCGAGTGTGTTCCGGATACTGTACGTAATGGCGATACCCGTTATGTGCTAGTTACACACGACGAATGCATTTTCTACTCGAACGACGGTGTCAAATCTGCATGGTTCACTGAGGAAGAAACCGTTTTGACACCTAAAAGTCAAGGTCAATCAATAATGATTTCTGATTTTATGTGCTCCTGCCATGGATCGTTGAAGATTGATCCAGATGATGAAAGATTTGGTGATCTCCAATTCAAGGAATCCAGAGCAATCTTCTATCCTGGCACGAATAGGGACGGCTACTGGACTAGCATGAATATGGTGAAGCAATTACGCGAGCGAGCCATCCCGATCTTCAATGCACTACATGGAGACGATTGCATTGGTATGTGCACGTGAAGGGAGAATATTATATATTACTTGATTTTGAGTTTTTAACGATCGTAAGTAGCTGTTTTCTGCTTCGACCAGAGTAGCAATCATAACGCGTTTGCACCAGATGCGTTATGCGTTAATAGAATGAGTCTGCATCCCACAGACATGGATGCCGATCCTAGCAACCATTTTAAGTCCGGATGGTTTTATACCGAGCTCTCCGGGTATGGGAGGGTACCAAAGCCGCAAAACATGTATTTCAAAGATGATAATGGACAACTGAAGTTCAAAGGCATCAAAAGAGTAAGTGATCATATTTTTTTAGCTTGAAGCTAATGCCGATATATATGTTTTCTGTGCACCAAGATCTTGTCCTGTATCTATCATTTATAAAATGGTTTAGATCTTGCAAGAGTGTGGCACATGGATTCCTGGTCTATTGTTGATATGTAAGAACAGCCCTGGTACATCTGATAACCGCTGTTGCGCTCGTCATCTTCTTGGGTCCCATCCTGATTTTCGGAGACAGGTGACAGCTCTTGCAGAAACTGTTGAAAATGCTGGCCATGTATTCGATCTGTACCCAAAGTTTCATTGCGAATGCAACTTTATTGAAAGATACTGGGGTGCTGTAAAGAGAATTGCCAGGGAAGAATGTGATTATAGCTTCAGATCCCTCTCCCAAAACATTACACAATATTTAGATAGCATTCCTTTAGCTATGATACGTCGCTTTGAGCGAAAAGCATGGCGTTATATTGACGCATATGAGAAAGGACTCACTGGACGAAAAGCAGAAAAAGCCATAAAAAAATATAAATCCCACTGGCGAATTTTCGACATTGATGATCTCACAGACGAAGAATAAATATCGCTAGCTAAAAATAGAAGTTTATACAGGCGGAAATTAAAAATTTTGAAATGTCCACTTGTCGTTTCTAGGTGGCGGGCACCATAATTCAGATGATGATAATTCAGATGATAGCAATTCAGATGATGATAAAGAAGATAATGATAGCAATAACATTAATAAAAATTTTCAAAGAGATGAATATTGTTTACAATTATTATACAATATATTAATGTATGAAAAAAAATTATCAAGTGAAAATAATACCAATAAGTTAAAAAATATGGATATAATATTTGATAGAATAAAGAGTATTTTTATTGATCTTGGATTTTCGTTTGATTTTCATTATAATACATAATAACTGTTTTAAACATTTCAAACAAATCATGATGATATCTTTTTTCTAAAAGCATAATCTAAAAAATACAATGTATATAGCTCAGAATCTTTTTTTATATTGGGCATATGTTTTTATTTAAATGCATCCAAAAAACCTTCCATACTGTTAGTATGTATTGTTGAATCATTTGGATGCACAAAAATATTTCGAATGATCAACTGCTTTATGAATATATCCCATCTTGTTTTAAGCTTGTATAAGATCGTAAACCATCAGTGATTATAGTTTTTCCTTGATAAACTTGATCCTTGATTATTGATAATAATGTTGACATTTTTCGATTTTGAACAGGCACCAAAAAGAACAGATTTGAATTTCTTTAATAACCGCCTAATATCTACATATGTTTTCTGTATCGTTTATGCTTTGCAGTAGTAATTTTTGTTTTGCGAAAACAGCATTCGTCGATTTCAACAATTTCATCTTGTCCACCAATTACATTTTTCCATAACTCTTGATTGTTAAGGATCCATGTTTTTATCGTAAGGCGTATTTTTGAATATAATCGTGTAACTGTTTCATCATCGATTCCCATTTGTAGAGACACTTTTATAGGAGAAGGATCTATATAAAAAACAAATTAATATTATATATGTTATATTATAAAAGATACACACCAATCATCCATTGACGTAATAGTTCTACTATTTGTATTGGTCGTAGATTTGTTTTCTCAAATTATGTTTCGGCAATACACCTTTTCTAATATTATCTGGATAACAATAAAATCAATATCTTTGATAATATTTTCCAATGGATAATGGTTTCTCGCATTTTTTACAAATAAAAGGTTTTATAAGTCCTTGCTTTTGTAAATAGATTATAGCTTGTTCATTGCCGTAAAGTGTTCGAAATAGTATTTCATTTGATTTAAACATTTTGATAAAGAAAAAGAAAAAAAATGTTTTATGAAAAATCAAAAAAAAATGTTTTTATATAACTTTATATATTTTGTGTAACTTACTAAAGAACGCTTGTAACCCTAATTTTTCTTGAACGTCTTCGGGCACGGTGTGTAATATGGGAGCTCCGTGTGCTCGAATTTCTTTCAGCTCCTCCGTCGTGAACACTTCTGTCCAATTAGCATCGTCTAGATCTAAGATCATGGATTGATACGGGCTATAACCAATTGCACATTTTAGTTTTTCTCGTTTGTTTCGCTTACAGTCGCTTTGGGTGAATAAATAATACTTACTGCCAATAATTGCACTTGATCACAAAGTCGTACATCTTTTCTTCAACTGACTAGACACCTTCCCCGTTTCCTCACGCTCTCAACTCCATGGACTTCAACGTCCAAAACTTATGCGAGTCCACTCCAGTAAGGAGCCTCTTGATCTCCTCTTTATCTTTTTTGGTCAGGTGTGTTTTTAGTGATGAGCTGCTTTTCGATGTTGGGGGACATCCAACTCCAATTAGATATTAGATAATACTATTGGCTGTAAGAAATCTATTGGCTGTAAAAATCCAAATTGTACAAAAAATTGAATTTTTGTATATATAAAAATAATTGGTAAGAAAGGAATGCCAGGTATGAATTCACATTATATTATATACCAGTTGAAGAAAATATTGTAAATAGTACAGTGGTCCCCCACTTTTTACAGCCCCACTTTTTACAGATCCTCAGTTTTTGCAGATTTTTTTGGAGCACACCCGCTCATTACTTAATAAAATTGCAGTTTCCTCACTTTTTGCATTTTGCAGGCCAAAATTGGGGACCTGCAATTTCCTGCTATTAACTCGGGAGCCTGGGACACAGAGTCTCGAACCAGTGACATCTACATGTAATGTTGATAGATAGCATCATTTTGCTATTCAGTAAGCTTTTGGTATTTCGCTTTTACTATAGTGGTGTGGAGGTGTTGATACTGCAGTATATAAACATCAAAAGTGAGACGACAGCCTTTTATATAAGAGTTGAGTTATAATAAGTAGCCTCAGCACAGCACCGACACTTTTGATTGGTTTACTATCATTGACACTTGATTAACATAATAGACTCAGTCTGTGTAACATCTCATACTCATCCTCACTTTTTGCAGTTCCCCACTTTTTGCAGTTTTTTCCACCAAAAACCGCTGCTGCAAAAAGCGGGGGACCACTGTACTGAATTTATAGTAAGATAATGAATATAGGTTTCGAGAGCATTTAATAGAAATATTATTAGAAAACTTTTAATTTATGCCAAGAAATAAATAATTCATACCAAGAAATAAATTTCAAACTCAATTACTTTTTTGACAAAAATTGAATTTTTGTATTTGAAAAAAGAAAGTGTTTCAAAGATTCAATAAAAATGGTTGCATTAAATGAATTCCTCCCAATCAACCATATCCAATTACGTAATAATCTTAACAAAGAATTAGATGTATTTATGGAAAATGAATTGGATTCTTACATTAATAAAAATATTGTAGAAAAATTAAAAATAAAATTATAAAATAAAATAAAGTCATTGTTTTCAACAGACTACTTTTTATACTTGAGCATGAATAATGCTTTTTGTACCCATAAACTTAAAAAAGGAAAACGTGATGGTCAGTTTTGTGGTAGAAAAATCAGAACATATTTACCTAATGGTAAAAAGGATTACCTTTGCTGTCAACATAGTAAGCTTCATATTCCTAAAAATAAAAAACTTGTTGTTTATAAATCTAATAACACTGAAGATGAGAAAATTGAAAAAAAAGAAAACAAGAAAAAGAAGAAATCTAAACCTATTAAAGCTATTATAGGAGACCCATTTTATTTATGTTTCAATTCAATCATTCCTTAAATACAATCAATATTTATAAATAATATAGTATCAATGATATATTACCCAGAGTATGCAATTTTATAATATACCAAGATTATGCTTATTGATATATTCCTTCAATAAATCATTTTGATTAAATTTATCAATTGATAACCAACTGTTATCATCAGAACTATATCCAACCCATTTTACTTCAAACAAATATGTACCATTTTCAGTTTTATGCCTAATAATCTCTTCTATTTCATATGATGCCATTGCTCGTTGTTTCCCTTTATTTTGCTTTCTTTTTTTACTACGCTCATTAAATCTTAGAACATCATCATTATCACTATTACTCTGATTTGAATTATTATTAGATTCATTATCAACAATCATTTCTTCATTTGATATAGCCATATTAAGCAGGTCATTTTGTAATCTGATCATTTATCCAGTTTATCTTTATTTTGTTTATCATTGCTGACCACTACAGTGGACCCCCTTTAATGTCAACCCCCGATATAGTCAACCTTTTTCTGAGAACCTCACATTTTACCAGAGATAAATTTCAACTTTTACATAAGGTCAATGTCAACACCTTGGCTAGGGTTGACTTCTTATTGAGGTCAAACATATCTAATCAAAAGAGGTTATTTCATTGGTGGTTGAAAATACATTGTTAGGAACGACTCTGTTGCATACATACATTGTGTCGAGGTGCACTGGTTTAATATTTTTATTCTACAGTTAAACTTTGTGCCACCCCCTTTAACGTCAACCCCCGTTAGCGTCAACACTTTCAGGTGTACTTGAGGGTTGACATTAAAGGGGGTCAACTGTGGTTATATGAATAAGCATCTCTATGCAATTTTTTGCCAGCTATCCGAATTGGATTACCCTGATTATGGCAGAAGTGATGGTATCATGTTGTTACGGGAAAAATGATATTTGTACAGGGTATACTAATTGTGTTGCTTTTTGTTAGATTGAGAGAAGCTGTCTTGTGAATGAAGGGGGGAGTTTGAAGATGATGATGAAGACGAAGATGACAGAGAATGCGGGATAAAGGATTCGGGTAGGGGATTGACTCTCGTACCGTCGATCACTAGGATCCGAGTGCTATGGATTTGGTTGAGTGTCCCATCAACGATCATTTTTCCTTGGATTGCGAGCTCGATTAGTAGAACAATTCGCAAAATGTAGTCAGCGCTGCCGCTTGGATACTGTAAGTCTTTGATTCGTCGGATACGGGTAACAAATCCTTCTGAACATCGACATCAAGTAAGGTAACAGCGTTCCCTATTGGATTGAGGCATCAAAAACATGTTTGTGGGTTTATCATCAAATTTGGAAATACTTTGCAGTTGCATCATACCTTTGATGTTGTAACCTAGTACATGAGCATGGTGTAAGATCGACGGCATTGGAGTTACAATTGATGCGAGCATGTCCTTCAGAACAATCAGAAGCTTTAGCATGCTATCTTTCATTTCCTTAGTATCGTCATTATCTTTTCCAATTCTGAGCCCCCCCAGCTCTATACTGCTGCTCGTGTAGATGGTGTCGATGCAATGGCCCATTGTTTTCTTCAGTGACGCATGATGGCTGCGAGTTTTCTTTTGTTATTTCTTGCCTGGGCGTTTGCAATGGGGGACATCCAACTCCAATTAGATATTAGATAATATTATTGGCTGTAAGAAATCTATTGGCTGTAAAAATCCAAATTGTACAAAAAATTGAATTTTGTGTATATATAAAAATAATTGGTAAGAAAGGAATGCCAGGTAAAATTCACATTATGTTATATACCAGTTGAAGAAAATATTGTAAATAGTAGAGTATGCAATTTTATAATATACCAAGATTATGCTTATTGATATATTCCTTCAATAAATCCTTTTGATTAAATTTATCAATTGATAACCAACTGTTATCATCAGCACTATATCCAACCCATTTTACCTCAAACAAATATGTACCATTTTCAGTTTTATGCCTAATAATCTCTTCTATTTCATATGATGCCATTGCTTGTTGTTTCCCTTTATTTCGCTTTCTTTTTCTACTACGCTCATTAAATCTTGGAACATCATCATTATCACTATTACTCTGATTTGAATTATTATCAGATTCATTATCAACAATCATTTCTTCATTTGATATAGCCATATTAAGCAGGTCATTTTGTAATCTGATCATTTTATCCAGTTTATCTTTATTTTGTTTATTATTGCTGACCACTATATCAATTAGTTTATGCTCTCCTGGAAAATTAAAATCATTACTGTGCCATAGTTTATAGTGTGGTAAAATAGGAATATTGAACATTTCTATAAATTTTGTAATATTTTTTAATAAACAAGCTACACGAAATTGCAGATTATAGTATTTTATGTTATCTATTTTAACAACTGACTTATTATTATTGAATCGGCAGAATTTATTCCCAATTTCTGAAAATTGATTCTCAACTTTTGTCCTAAAACTTCCAAATGTCTTATTAAAATGATCCTCAGTAATCATTAAGGGCTCATTTACATTTTTACGTATAGGGTATACAAAATTATCATGGCTAAAGTTATATCCTTTTTCATTAGCAAGCTCTGTAAATTGTGTGATAAACAAAGTATATCCACTATCAACTGCCATTATGTCATTCTCATGCATATATTTAAATAATTTCATGTTTAAAAACATGCTACCATCTGAGCTATCAGGACAAAAGTCACTTTTAGAAGTATAAATAATCATATCATTCATATCACTAACAAATTGGGTATGTATTCCATTCTTCTTAAATTTATAAGAATACATTCTTTGAAAGTGGTCAATTTCAGTATCTACATAGTTAATTCTTGAATTATGGCCATCCAATACAAGTGTTACATGTTTAAATAAGTCAGGATTATGCTTTCTAGCAGATAGAATACGTGATTTGATAGATGAAAACATGTTATCATTGAATCATTTACTATTTTGTTGATTCGTTTGTAGTTGTCTTCATCCATCCAAAACTTTTTATAAAGTGTATGAAATTGCTATGTGGTAAGTATTTTCAAATTTTTCACCACATACTCCAGAGACTAAATGATATAATAAAAATAATCCTTTTTCAATTTCAAAGTAAGGTCTGGGATATTCCTTGTTTGTATATAAAACTACTAGAAAATAAATACAGCAACATAACCTAATTTACGTAACAATTCATCCTTAATTTTTTCTATGAATTTAATATGTTTCAAATCATTCTATGTTTATATTTATTATGTACAGTAGGCCAATTCCATTCTAGGAATTGCCAATAATTTGCAATAATGAGTTTACTTCATTTGTAATCAGTAGTGTATAGTTTGTTGTATCCATTGGGTCGTTCTTTGTTTATATTATGGATTTTCAATTTTATAATCATTGAATACATGATTTTGGTCAATGATGTCATAAAATTGATAAAATATCAAAATAGATGATATAATTTAATATGGCAGCAAGCAATTTATTAGATTTATCAAAAACTATTGTAAATTTATAGCCAATTCGTACTGACATCCCGCAATGCTACTTTTCTCTTTTCTGTAATAGTATATTAGTACGTATTATACATTCTCACTTATAGTTTCATTGTGATATGAAGACACTTACCTATCGCTCATATCCCGCTGCCTTGAAAGATCGTGTTCAAAAACCCCCATAGATTGTACATCATGTCGCTTTCTAACATCTCGGAAATTTCGCCAGAATTATCCTTCAAGAAATACTTTGCTGTTGACATCATGGTAATGGCTAGCCAAGATAACATTGGCTGCGTGAGTGGATCATGCGTAATTTTTTAAGTGTATGCATATGCTTGCGCTGCTGTTTGCTACAAAGTCAAACAGTGAGAATTATTATCGAGCAAATAGACAAATATAAGTTTGTAGAGTTACCAGTTTGCTGATCTATCTAATTTTGCAAGAAGCACAAATGGTAATTTTAAAAGGCGTGATATTTAAATTTTATCTAAATTTGCATAATATTTTTTTTAAAATTGAATTTTTTATAATATAAAACTATATCAAAATGGAAGAGACACATAAAAATTTACATCAAAAAAAAGATCAATTATAATTAATTTTATGATTAAAAACAATATTAAAAATGCTAATATTTATATGATAAAAAAAATAAACAAATTGATTTTGAAATATCATATAATAATGAAAATGGTCAACAAGAAGAAAAATATTAAGAATATTATAAAATAACAAAAAGAAGAGGAAGTAAAAGAAAAAAATACAATAACAATAAAACAAAAAATTTATCAACACCATCTGTTACAGATGATAGTTCATTAGAAGGTAATGATGTATTAGTAAGTAATGAAAATTATAATAGAGAAAAAAATATTGATGAGCTATTAACAGATAATAGTGAAATAGAAGATAATAACAATAATAGTAATAAACGAAGTCTTTCAAATCTTAGTACTCCTGATATTAGTAATACTAAAAAGAAAAGATATAGGAGAATGAATCATATTAATAATATTTGTTATAAATAACAAAATTATATATAATTCTATTCTGTCAAGCTAAGCGTCGATCCAGTTGGTCTAGCTCAGAGGAGGGTATGCTTATTACCATTCCGCCAGTTTATGAAATTTTTATATTCATAAAGATTACAAAAATATTTGGTGATTACAAATTTCATTAAGGATCACAAAATTGAAACAACTATATATATTTAAATATAAAATTTTTGAACTTATTACATTAAAAAATATTATAATTTATTAATAATCTATAAATCTCTTGTTTTTCTTTAACTATGAGTTATATTTCATACTAATAATAATAAATGTAGAAATTTTAAATACAATGGATGCTATGTAAAAGAAGATAGTAATAGAACATATTGTGAATATTGTTTAGAAGATGGTTCTTATACAGATGATGGTATGGTGCCCGCCACCTAGAAACGTAAATTTTTGGACCAATTTTTGATGTTTTATTTCAACTTTTTTCACTTATACAACCTACTTTTTTGGCTTCATAGAACGATAGAGAGAGGCTCAAAGAGCAATTCTATGAAGCACTTTTACTTACTTACAGGCAAAAAAAATTGAGAAATAAAGCGTCGAAGTTGGGGTAGATTCAAAAATTTAGCAGAGGATTTTGTCAGAATGTCCACCCCACCATACACTAGTGTATGACATTGAATCGGCGATCTCCATATTAGGAAGGTAGTGTAACATTGGTGATAAGCGCTGGTGCAATATATACCTCAGCCTTCCAATCAACATTGACTGTAATGGTGCCATGTAAATTATAAGTAGGATGACAAAGTTTTATTGTTCCTTCTTCTTCCAAAACATTCCATACAATGGGGAGACTCAACAAGCGCTAGAAGCACCTTAAAAGCATGCAAGAGTCAAAGAACACACTCAAGTAAATTTCTTGTGCATTCAAAGAGAACTGTCAGTTTTTAAGAATCATTTGAGAGTAGTTTGTTTACATTAAGTCATCCTACCCCTCATTACTAGCGTTAATGAGCCTACTTGGGTACCACTTGTGGATAACGTGAACGAAAGTGAATACAATGAGCTTTTCGATTTCGACGATGAAATGTGGGAGGATACTGCCGAAAGTACCAATCAAGACGCTGCTGATGCAGAGGACTGGCAGCTGCTTGGAGTTTCTGCAACAACCTTAGTAGATTCTGCCACCAATTTGAGTCTTGAGTGGAGAGATGGTGCTGATGACTACCTTCCAGACTATAGAGGTGTGATTG
>NW_026516937.1:0-16863 GCF_025766255.1 Zychaea mexicana | reverse complement strand
TTATCATTTGTCGCTGGTCTCTGTTCAGCTCCTGGGCTCTACCATCTGCCGCCTTTCGTTTTCTTAGTGACAAAGACAATGTTGCTGCCCGTGCGTCGCTTGCCTGACGCTCCTTGAGCCAGTCTATGCGAACCTGTCGTGCAAACAAATCCTTGTGACGATCATTCCTTTCCTGTATCTCTCTTTCAAGGGGAGACTAATTTCTCTTTGACGTTAATCGAGGCGTATCTGTATTATACCGCAGAACAATAAAGTGAGCACTTACTAGAGTGCGCTGTGGCACGTCATTGTTATTCTGTCTGACTGGAGCTGGCTATGTAAGAAAAAAAGTTAGGATTTATTTGTAGGACATTACTATTCAACAGGATGTAATACATACTGGCTGCCATCTTTTAAAAATAGAGGTGCTATACCCCTTGCCGTCAAAGACCTCGCTAACCTCTCTAATAACATCTGCGATATCTGTAAGATAATTAGTTTCGTACAGAATGTTTGTTTTACACTGGTGCTTTTTTAAAACATGAAAACGTACCACGGTTGTCTAATGCCCATCTCAGTGCAGCACAAAGGTCGAGTTCACGTTCATCAGACATGAGTATGGATACAGGGTGTTGGAGAAAAAATAAAGTAATAAAATCACTTGTTTCCAGCAGAGCTTATATATAGAGCGAGACCTTTTTTTTTCAGGGCATACACCGATTGGTATATAGCTCTATTGGGCGCGCAATGACATGGAAAACGCTTTTGGAAGGACGTAGTACAAGGGCATTACCTTAAAAAAAAGGTTTTTTAAAGCAGGTGACTTTCAGTATTTTACTTTAGCTCAGGTAAAAGTGTGCCAGTATACTTTTGGTATGTCTTGTTTAATGGTACTTTTGCAGTTTATAGTGCGACTGCGCTGTTGTGAAATAAGTGGTTGACTGTAAGACATGACACACAAAATTCCTTTGCTCGATCAGTGTAAAGTATATCCCACAATGAACTCTTTTTTAATATATCAGCATACTGTGAGCCAATAAATATCAAAACCAAAAAGTGTTTTTTTGAAAAAGGAATTTTATTTAACAAAAAAAGCAAACAAAACCGATCAGCGGCGACCGGCAAAAGGACACAACGAGATAAATGGATCCTCCTCGTCTTCGTCTTCGTCCTCCTCGTCTTCGTCTTCGTCTTCGTCTTCACTGTCGTCGATGCAGACGGCGCGTATTCCCGTCTCTACGTAGAGCTTAGCCAGTTTTGCCTGGAGCTCTTTAAAAGAAAAAGCAACTAGGAGTTAGAACAAAATGACAAGGCTGCAGACTAATAGTGTGTTAAAATGACAGTATACCTTCGCTGAGACGGGCATTTATGTAAGCAGCGGCAATCCGCTGCTCGCGCTCCGACAGTGCATCAAAGGCTTTCCAAAAGCCCCTGGATATTTCCCAGGCCAAAGCAGTGCTGGTGTTGGTGACAGGCGAGGGTCGGACAGTGCTGCCTATATATTTTAGAGGCAATACAGCACAGGGTGATTGATTAGTATGCATCTTTATAACATGTGAAAGTATAACATAAATCATATCAAACAAAAACATACCACATAGGCGGACATGAATAAAAATACCCAATGGATTAAAATCGTCTTTACGTAGTGAGGAAAGTTGGATCCAGAGCTCACGAGCGATAGCGCGGCTGATAGAGAAGTGGCAAGTGGTGGTGTTGTGCATTTGTCAAGTGTAGAGTGAGAATGATTTGAAAAGAACACAGTCTTGAAACTTCCTTTATATATATAATGCTCTACTGCTGTACAGTATTGTACTACTTAATGTATTGTAGTAAGGGGGGAAAATCATCTAAATGGTACTACCCACGCAATCAGTCAATTACAAGGACAATAGTTTATTTCCAGCCAAGGATGTTTGCTATAAACATACGTAATTGCATCTCTAATACTTTTAGCTGTAGGCTGCCTCGAGTAACATTCTTGGCAGTTGATCCAGTAGGAGGTATTCTGAACGAATTAAACTCAGATACAGTCAACTACAGATAGAATGAATATACAATGGTGGCTCGAGTTTCAATAAAACGGGATATAGGCACCTTGCTCAGTTTCCAAGTACTGAATGAGTTGTGGAACAACAGCTCGGTACGGGAGGACTTGTGGATCAAATACAGTAGACGCTCGCCCCCCTTTAGAGTATTTTTGAGGCTTCGTAATGATACATTGTACGTTTGTTGGCCTAACACTAAAGTTAGCAGTATTCAAGAAACAGTTTACCAAATCAAACAATCAGAACAAATAATACCTTTGATAATGTGTTTGAGACCATTTCGAGCAGCGAGGCGGTGGTACATATACAGCCATACAGTAGCAATATTGGCTATGATGCGAATTGCTTCGTCCGAGTGACGTTTAGCATTTGTTTGAAATGCATATATATATACCCATGCATCTATGTTGTAGTGTTGAAGGTGCAAGTCCTGTAGTGTCGGCAAACATATTTCTGGCACTAGCTCCACTATTCTGTCGGCTAGATTCTCTTTGTGATGTATGTTGTCATGTATAGGCGGAAACGCAAAGTCGGCGTTGGAGATGCCCTACAGATATTGGTTGCATATCCGTTAGCACTTGACTTTTACACTGATAACATCAATTTTACATTGTATCTTTCACCGTTCTCAGAATTAAAAGAATCGCCGATATGGGCGAAATCATCCGCGCGTCTATCATTCGAGCTGTTTTGCTTAATTGTAATCATATCAGTAAGTGAGTTGCTAAAAGCCGTGGCATTGTTGTTATTCTTTGATACCTGCTGACGTTGGAAGAGTGACATAGTGGAGAAAATAAAAGGAGTTGCGGCTGAATGAGAAAGAGTGGATTATTGCAATAATAATTGCAGTGGGGTAATTACTTTATAGTCGACGGCTGCATCGATGTTATATCGATCAATGATACATCATTATCTTATTTACATAAAAAAGGGGCACGGGGGATTAGACGTCTTCACTCAAAGATTGCAACACATGTTCTGATTTAAAAACTGTTATGTGTAACTTGTAGACGCTGTCATTGGGAGTTCCCAGTTTTTCATGTATATAGGTACTTTTGCTATCTAATAGCTGATGGACTCATGTAGCCAAAAGGAAAAGGCATCCTCTTTCAATTGTAAAAAGACGTACTACACTCAGCTACTCGGTAGGTAGATGGGAAAAACATTGCGACGGTCTGAAGGCTGCAACAGATGAAACTGAAAGATCAGAAGAAATGTTGTAAAAACAAGAACATGTTGATACAGCTTTGTGTGATATTTGGAAAATGTTGGCTTGTACAAAAGGTGCTCTGCATGGTAACACTGATGTAAGTGTTGAGGAACAACTCAAGGATGCACCAGATCAGAGAGGAACATGAAAATAAAAGTCATATTGGAAAGAGCAAGTGTCTAGGCACAACTCACATTAAGAAAAAGAACCGGATTCATCAGAGAAATCTAAGAACAGAGTGTTCCAAAAGAAATATGTCAGGATGGGGGCAATGCACAAGCAGTAGAGAAAACCGTGTATCGAACAGCAAGAAGAAAATATCCCTGGTAGATCCTTGGTACAACTTTAATGTCTTAAAGAGCTAGGCAGGAGTAATGACGATAGATTACGTCTCAAAAAGCAACAGTAAGGTACCATTTAACAACTTATCTGGTATGACAAAGACAGTTGCCATGCTGTGCTACTACATACCAATTTAAGCTGGGGGGTACCAACAATTCATGTGGTAAGCAAGTTCCAGACATGATGGGTGTACAAGAAAATGGAAGCATGATATAACGATGTCAGGTACGAAGAAGAGCAGTGCGCAACAGTAAGTACGATTGCTAAATTTCCCGGGAACTGTCTTGTCAAGTGTACAAAGGGAACTGATCCAATTACTCGAAAATGCCGTGTAAGAAACCAGAGTGAGACTCTAGTATAAAAGAACAAAATTTTTTGAAGCTGGAAGCCATCAATTCACAACACACATACACCAGCTCTCCTCTCCTCTCTCTCTCTCCTCTCTTGTCAGCCATGTCTACTATGTCAACCACCACAACCAACAGTATTGACGTCTCGGGGTGCTATTTCTCCACTGGCCTTCCCCCGTCCCGCGCCCTGGAAAGCAGACACAAGCACAACGCCAAGAACAAGCATGGCAAAATTTCCGAGGTGTCCAGCAGCATCTGGTCCAAGCCGCTAAGGAAGCCCAGGGCAAGAGGGCTTACTTTGACCTTGTTAAGGCCCAGAAGGCACACACCTGGACCGGCGCCTACCAACCACGCCCGAAGCCTGGTCAAGCCTTCCACCACTGCCGCAAGCACCAATATGGGTGGAACAAGTCGCGCCCCATCGACTGCCGGTTTGCAACTCTGGACGAGAGTACAGGCGCCATCCGTTTTGACGGCGATGCGGCCATCGCAGAGCGCGACCGCGTCCACGACGCATATGTGCAGCTTAGTGCTGCATATGCCTGGGATAAGGACGGCGTTTCCTGGCCGGACGTTATAAGAATGAGTTTCCTTTGCTCGATATGAGTAATAAAAAAATTTAAAAAAAATACTACTAGTATCTGTTCATTGTGTATATATGTTTATTTGTATTGGTGGGAGGTGGGGTGTTATTCTTGGGTATTCTGTATGAAAAAAAGGCTGGGTGGGATGCTTGAATAGAAAGCAGGTGGTTGTGTGTAAAAAGGTCATGATGGGCGAGGTAAAGGCAGTAGACAGTCAATTTCGTGGTGGCTCATATAAAAAGATGCTTGGTTCTATTTTTCGCCTTTCTCTTTTACTCAAAATTCCCAGGTCTACTTTATAACTCTTTTTGATACTTGACACAACACTATCCGACAAGCGATTGGAAACCAGTAAACCGTTTGTAAGCAAGGATTCAACGTCCGTCGTAAAAAGGCATGCACTCATTTTCTTTTCAGTGACTGTAGCAGTAAGAACGAGGGCCAATGGATCGGGTGAGGCCACAGCACGACGGCGACAATGCGTTCAACAACTGGATGGCATCACACTCGTGGTATAAATAAACCAGCATCTAACTCTTCCACTCGAATTTGTTCTCGATCGGCATTAGCAAACAATTGGCAAGCTCATTCAATGATCATAAACCTATGTCGGACACATCTAAGCAGGGAAAAGTGAAATGACAGTGACCAAACAGTGACCAAAACTTTATTTGACTAGATTTTTCCCAAAAGGAAACAGTGGTGGGGGGGAGCATTTGCAAGAAGGGGGGAAGGCGATGACCAGAAGACTAGAGGGAAGGCCTGGTGGTGACCGAGGGAGGCGATGACCAGAGCGAGACTAGGGATGACCAGTGGGTGAGCGTGACCAAATCCAAGGGTGCACGATGACCAGAGGCGATGACCAAAATTTTCTAAAAAGGGATTAGCAAAGAAGTATCGATGACAAGCTCAGATGAAAAAAAAAACGATGGCAAGGCAGAGGCAGAAGGAACGTGGGAAAACGGCAAGGCAAGGCGAAAAGGGGCGACCGATAAGCACCGCGTTTGGTAAAGCCGAAGGTGCAGCGCTCCCCAAAGAAAATTTTTTTTTACGAAAGGTCTCTTCTGCATCTCTTTCGCTCTTTCACTTTTTATTACTTCTTTTTGCTCTACTTGTTTTTTTTATTACGTACTGCTCGCCGCCATTCCAACACTGGAACTGCTCATGCCATCTGCACATGCTCCATCGAATCCAGCTTTGCCGCATCTCACGTTCCTTTCAGTCACCACTCGAGCAACACTTGTCCTATACGCTTTCTTTATTCTCAACACTCGAATATTACGCATCTCGCACTTTTTTTTCAACACCTTTGAACGGCCCTCAAATGAATTGCATCTCTGACAACGGCCTGGTCTCTGTCCTTCATTTTTGCTATGATCTTATGATCCCAGGACCAAGCTCTTTATTTCTGTGTTGCTAACGTCAACTCTGTCCGGCGTCGTTTTCTTCTTTGCTTGGCCCTCATCAGGTACTTTGAACATTTTCTACAAAATTCAGCACTGGAATGGCTATTGTATTTTACGTATATGATACTAAAGAGCACATAGTCTTTGTCTCAGTGGATTCTTTGTTCCTACTGTGGATGGACTCGGCCACTTTTTTATTGTGTTTTCCTTTGTAGTAACAACTGCCGCAGCATTGTTATTGACGAGAGCAGCAACATACATCAGCAGCAACAGCAGCACTCTAGCAACAAACTTTACAACAAACGGACGCAACATCTCTGCCGTTACAACTAATTGGAATAATGAAATTGCCAGTTGAATGACCTGCGAGTATCTCAGCGTGACAATAACACAAGCACAGTAAAACTTGCAGCAGTCCGCGAAGTTAAGGCCGGTTTTCTTCTTTTGACCGTAAGTGTCTATTCTTTTTAATTAGGCAAACTGGCAAAAAAAAGCAGCTATTCGCACACGGCTATATATCACCATTGAGTACTCCAATTAACGTTCCGTTTACTGTGACAGAAAAAAAATAAAGGACGGGCTGACAAACGCGACGATACGGGTCCGGTGTCTCTAGCAACTCTTATCCACGAGCACGAGCAGCAATGGTACACGTGTATTATATAGTGGATCATCTATATACGCCAAATTCAGCTAAAAAGTTGCGATTCACACACGACGATATCTCACCATCGAATAATATAAATAACCATTGGTTTACAGCGGCTGGATAAGGACGTGCGGACAAAGGCGACGATGGCAGTTTGGTGTTTCTAGCACGTCATGTCAACGAGCAACAGAGGTGAAAGGAGTGTGCGGATTATTTTTAGAGGAAGAGCGGCTTCAAGCAAATGAGTACTAGTACAAGGATCCAGGCATGGTGGTATCTCATTATTACACAGGTGAGGAAGAGAAGGATACCAAGGATATAAAGATAGCAAAGCTGGTTCCTTTTTTTATTGCGGTGTGGAAGTGGTGGTTATCTTCAGGTAAGGAAACAATAGCATTTTTTGAGTGTATAGTATTAGCATGCTTTAATAAACTGGTATTTCATGAAATGAGATTCTGTTGTCGTGTGAAATACAAAAGAGCTCCATGTGCTTTAAGCTTAAAAACGCATTAGTAAATGTGGCATCTGCGGTTCTGATGCATGTTCGTATATGAAAATCCAATCAGTGGAAGCTGCTGAGGGGTATACCTACAGTCTATACAGCTTTCTGCTGTAATTTGTCTTTGGACTCAAAGACGCTGTTTGATTGCAACGTAAGAGACACTGGATTGCCCAGAGAATTAAACCTGCAAACTGAAAAGAGAGCATCAGCATCAATACGTCGTCGTTGGAGCTTGTAGTTGTGAGTTCAGATGCTTGTGAAAAAAAAACAGGAACAGCAGCATTTCCGCAGTTACGTAGGCTTCTTGCTTACACACACAGTTGCAACCGCTTTGTTCAAGCGATCCAACAGATCTTACTGCTGCGTTGGCCAGATGTCCAGCAGCTACGTTACTGATGAACATAGGACATTGTGGGGCATTAAGGCACTCGATAGGCTGAAAAGAAGGGCGTGTAAGCGCAACGGGTTTAGGGGCCTGGCAGCGAACGCCAGTGAGCGAGCAGGTTTAGTCGAACGCGCAAGTCCTGGTCCGGGTTTACTAAGGTTTCGGGTTTAGAGTTTCCAATTGATGAGCTTGGATGTATATGGGACTCTCTTCTTCTTCTTCTCCACCACCGCTTATTTTGGATTGTTTTATTTGTTGGCTATTTTATATACTTCTTGGATGCTGTATGTATTTGTACGTGTATTTGAGAGATAATTAACGTATATCGGACACATTTTAGCAGATGAAAGTAAAATGGCAGTGATCGAAAATATGTTGTAAAAGAAGTGTTGATTACAAGCGCAAACGGATGGGAAAGGCAGAAGGAACGTGAGGAAACGAAAAGGTGATAGCATCTATGATAAGTGCCGCGTTTGGGAAAGCCGAAGGTACAGCGCTCCCCAAAGAAAATTTTTTACGAAAGGAAGCTTCTGCATCTCTTTCACTCCTTTACTTACTGCTCGCCGCCATTCCAACACTCGACTTGCTCAATTGCAAACTCGCACACGCTCCA
Organism: Zychaea mexicana; assembly: GCF_025766255.1. Lineage (NCBI taxonomy): Eukaryota > Fungi > Mucoromycota > Mucoromycetes > Mucorales > Lichtheimiaceae > Zychaea > Zychaea mexicana. The sequence continues at coordinate 8,795 of NW_026516937.1, read as the reverse complement.
TTGAATTCAGCTTTGCCGCTTGTCACGTTCCTTTTAATCACCATTCGAACAACACTCGTCCTATATTTTTTTTCAACTTCATCACTCGAGCAACACCCTCATCTTGCACGCTTTCTTCTCAACACTCATACTACGCATTTCGCTTTCAGTAACAGTTGCACTATAGCAACAAGCATTACAACAAACGGACGCTACATCTTCGCCATTAAAGCTTTTGGAAAAGCCATTTGCCAGTTGAATGACTTGTCATATCTCAGCAGGACAGCAATACGAGCATAGCAAAACCTGCAGCAGTCTGCACAGTAACGGCCGGCTTTCTTCTTTACGTTATGCGAGAACGCAAACAACGCAATGGCAACGTCGAGTCTATGTCATAAGTATTTCTACAAGGAGCAACAGTCATGGCGGTAGGTGTTTACTTTCTTATTTGGCAAACTGGCAAAGAAAAAAAGCAATAAGCAGCCATTCCCATCTGTGCAGTATCTCACCATCCAGTACTCCAAACAACGTTCTGTTTACAGTAGCAGGATGAGGACGAGCAGACGAACGTGACGCTGGTGGTTTGGTGTCTCTACCATATCATGTCAACGAGCAGCAGCCTCAAACGGTACGCGTGCATTTTACTGTGGAACATATATATATACACCAAAGTCAGCCAAAAAGGGGCGATTCGCGCACGGCGATATCTCACCATCCAGTACTCCAAATAACGAGCCGCTTAGTTTGCCAGAATAAGGACGAGCAAACGGACGTGACGCTGGTGGTCTGATGTCTCTACCATATCACGTCAACGAGCAACAGCCAGGAACGGTACGCGTGTATTATACTGTGGATCATATATATATATACACCAAAGTCAGCTAAAAATAGGACCGATTTCCGCACGGCCATATCTCGCCATCCAATACTCCAAATAACGAATCGTTTAGTGCAGTAGAATGAGGACGAGCTGACGGACGTGACGATGCTGATCTGGTGTTTCTACCACGTCTTGTCGATGAGCAACTGCGGTAAAAAGAGCGTGTGGATTATTATAGATCAAGAGCGGCCTGAAGCAAATCATTAGTACTACAAGGATCCGAAATGGCAATATCTCATTGTTATATAGATGCGGATGGGAAGCATATAATGGAGATAATGGCAGTAAAGCTATCCTTCGAGGGCTCTGTGGAAAGCAACGGCGATATGCAGGTAAGGAAGCAATAACAGTTTTTGAGTGTATAGTATTATTAGCATGCTGTAATAAATTGCTTTTTTTTTTGAAATGAGATTCTGTTGTCGTGTGATATAAAAAACCGCACCATATGCTTTAAGCTTGAAAATACATTAATAAATGGGGCATCTGCGGTTCTGGTGCATGTTCGTATATGAAAATCCAATGCGTGGAAGCTGCTGAGGGGTATATCTGCATCTATACAGCTTTGCTGCTACTGGCAGCTGGATAAATAGTGCTCCCGGTCTGTCCGCCACATTTAATTGGTCAAATAGTCCGTAACGTACGGACAATTTAGCGGCACTCGTACCCACAGCACTCGAACACATGTAAAAACTTTGACGAACGAACATATAACACACGTTTTACTATAATTCCTCGGTGACATTCCAATTACTGGTGAAAACCATTGTTTGCTGACATTAGTAACGCCAGTGCACGTACATACGAACTCGTTAGAGTACATTCTATACCAGCCGATACATTTTTTAATCATTTAAAGAAAAGAAGAGATACACAGCACCGTTGGAACAAAAACGGTATCCAGCGTTATTTTAACACTATTTCTTTAATTATGACGTTGCTGCACTTTTATAAAGATACAAGCAAAGATGTATATATCATTGAATTGCACTGAACAGCAACAGCAAGCATTTTCGCTGATATACAGGCTTCTTGCTTATACAGACACCGAGGCAAATGCTTTTATTCAAGCGATCCGCCTAATCTTACTGCATTGGCATGAATTCAAGCAGCTACGTTACTGATGAACATAGGACATCGTGGGGCATTAAGGCACTCGATAGGTTGAAAAGAAGGGTATTAAGCGCAACGGGTTTAGGGGCCTGGCAGCGAACGCCAGTGAGCGAGCAGGTTTAGTCGAACGCGCAAGTCCTGGTCCGGGTTTACTAAGGTTCCGGGTTTAGAGTTTCCAATTGATGAGCTTGGATGTATATGGGACTCTCTTCTTCTTCTCCACCACCGCTTATTTTGGATTGTCTTATTTGTTGGCTATTTTATATACTTCTTGAGTGCTGATGTATGTGTACCTGTATTCGAGAGATATAAACGTATATCGGACACGCTTTAGCAAAGGAAAGTGAATGGCAGTGAACAATATTATGCTGTAAAAGAAGTGTTGATGACAAGCACAAACGGATGGGAAAGGCAGAAGGAACGTGAAGAAACGAAAAGGTGATAGCATCTATGATAAGTGCCGCGTTTGGGAAAGCCGAAGGTACAGCGCTCCCCAAAGAAAATTTTTTACGAAAGGAAGCTTCTACATCTCTTTCACTCCTTCACTTTTTTTTTTACTTACTGCTCGCCGCCATTCCAACACTCGACTTGCTCAATTGCAAACTCGCACACGCTCCAATGAATTCAGCTTTGCCGCATCTCACGTTCCTTTCAGTCACCACTCGAGCAACACTTGTCCTATACGCTTTCTTTATTCTCAACACTCGAATATTACGCATCTCGCACTTTTTTTTTCAACACCTTTGAACGGCCCTCAAATGAATTGCATCTCTGACAACGGCCTGGTCTCTGTCCTTCATTTTGCTATGATCTTATGATCCCAGGACCAAGCTCTTTATTTCTGTGTTACTAACGTCAACTCTGTCCGGCGTCGTTTTCTTCTTTGCTTGGCCCTCATCAGGTACTTTGAACATTTTCTACAAAATTCAGCACTGGAATGGCTATTGTATTTTACGTATATGATACTAAAGAGCACATAGTCTTTGTCTCAGTGGATTCTTTGTTCCTACTGTGGATGGACTCGGCCACTTTTTTATTGTGTTTTCCTTTGTAGTAACAACTGCCGCAGCATTGTTATTGACGAGAGCAGCAACATACATCAGCAGCAACAGCAGCACTCTAGCAACAAACTTTACAACAAACGGACGCAACATCTCTGCGTTACAACTAATTGGAATAATGAAATTGCCAGTTGAATGACCTGCGAGTATCTCAGCGTGACAATAACACAAGCACAGTAAAACTTGCAGCAGTCCGCGAAGTTAAGGCAGGTTTTCTTCTTTAAACCGTAAGTGTCTATTCTTTTTAATTAGGCAAACTGGCAAAAAAAAGCAGCTATTCGCACACGGCTATATATCACCATTGAGTACTCCAATTAACGTTCCGTTTACTGTGACAGAAAAAAAATAAGGATGGGCTGACAAACGCGACGATACGGGTCCGGTGTCTCTAGCAACTCTTATCCACGAGCACGAGCAGCAATGGTACACGGATATTATATAGTGGATCATCTATATACGCCAAATTCAGCTAAAAAGTTGCTATTCACACACGACGATATCTCACCATCGAATAATATAAATAACCATTGGTTTACAGCGGCTGGATAAGGACGTGCGGACAAAGGCGACGATGGCAGTTTGGTGTTTCTAGCACGTCATGTCAACGAGCAACAGAGGTGAAAGGAGTGTGCGGATTATTTTTAGAGGAAGAGCGGCTTCAAGCAAATGAGTACTAGTACAAGGATCCAGGCATGGTGGTATCTCATTATTACACAGGTGAGGAAGAGAAGGATACCAAGGATATAAAGATAGCAAAGCTGGTTCCTTCTTTTATTGCGGTGTGGAAGTGGTGGTTATCTTCAGGTAAGGAAACAATAGCATTTTTGACTATATAGTATTAGCATGCTTTAATAAACTAGTATTTCATGAAATGTGATTCTGTTGTCGTTTGATATGCAAAAACAGCTCCATATGCTTCAAGCTTGAAAATACATTAGCAAATGTGGTATCTGCGGTTCTGTTGCATATTAGTATATGAAACTTCACTTAGTGGAAGCTGATGAGTGAAATATCCGCTGTTGCTATAATGATGAAGGAGATACTATAGAATAAAAATGACCGGTCTGTGTATTTCCTGACTAAGAGACACTGCATTTCCCCAGTTGAGAGTGGAATCATTGAAAAGAGAACATCAGCATCAAGTTGTATAGAATACGTCGTCGTTAGAGCTTGTAGTTGTGAGTTCAGATGCTTGTGAAAAAAAAACAGGAACAGCAGCATTTCCGCAGTTACGTAGGCTTCTTGCTTACACACACAGTTGCAACCGCTTTGTTCAAGCGATCCAACAGATCTTACTGCTGCATTGGCCAGATGTCCAGCAGCTACGTTACTGATGAACATAGGACATTGTGGGGCATTAAGGCACTCGATAGGCTGAAAAGAAGGGCGTGTAAGCGCAACGGGTTTAGGGGCCTGGCAGCGAACGCCAGTGAGCGAGCAGGTTTAGTCGAACGCGCAAGTCCTGGTCCGGGTTTACTAAGGTTTCGGGTTTAGAGTTTCCAATTGATGAGCTTGGATGTATATGGGACTCTCTTCTTCTTCTCCACCACCTCTTATTTTGGATTGTTTTATTTGTTGGCTATTTTATATACTTCTTGGATGCTGTATGTATTTGTACGTATATTTGACAGATCATAAACTTATATCGGACACATTTTAGCAGATGAAAGTAAAATGGCAGTGATCGAAAATATGTTGTAAAAGAAGTGTTGATTACAAGCGCAAACGGATGGGAAAGGCAGAAGGAACGTGAGGAAACGAAAAGGTGATAGCATCTATGATAAGTGCCGCGTTTGGGAAAGCCGAAGGTACAGCGCTCCCCAAAGAAAATTTTTTACGAAAGGAAGCTTCTACATCTCTTTCACTCCTTTACTTACTGCTCGCCGCCATTCCAACACTCGACTTGCTCAATTGCAAACTCGCACACGCTCCATTGAATTCAGCTTTGCCGCTTGTCACGTTCCTTTTAATCACCATTCGAACAACACTCGTCCTATATTTTTTTTCAACTTCATCACTCGAGCAACACCCTCATCTTGCACGCTTTCTTCTCAACACTCATACTACGCATTTCGCTTTCAGTAACAGTTGCACTATAGCAACAAGCATTACAACAAACGGACGCTACATCTTCGCCATTAAAGCTTTTGGAAAAGCCATTTGCCAGTTGAATGACTTGTCATATCTCAGCAGGACAGCAATACGAGCATAGCAAAACCTGCAGCAGTCTGCACAGTAACGGCCGGCTTTCTTCTTTACGTTATGCGAGAACGCAAACAACGCAATGGCAACGTCGAGTCTATGTCATAAGTATTTCTACAAGGAGCAACAGTCATGGCGGTAGGTGTTTACTTTCTTATTTGGCAAACTGGCAAAGAAAAAAAGCAATAAGCAGCCATTCCCATCTGTGCAGTATCTCACCATCCAGTACTCCAAACAACGTTCTGTTTACAGTAGCAGGATAAGGACGAGCAGACGAACGTGACGCTGGTGGTTTGGTGTCTCTACCATACCATGTCGACAAGCAACAGCCCGAAACGGTACGCGTGCACTTATAGTGGATCATATATATATACACCAAAGTCAGCCAAAAAGGGGCGATTCGCGCACGACGATATCTCACCATCCAGTACTCCAAATAACGAACTGTTTACTGCAGTAGAATGAGAACGAGCTGACGAACGTGACTCTGGTGGTCTGGTGTCTGTACCATACCATGTCGACGAACAACAGCGGTGAAAAGAACGTGCGGATTATATGTAAGAGGTGCTTCAAACAAATCATTAGTACTACAAGGATCCGAAATGGCAATATCTCATTGTTATATAGATGCGGATGGGAAGCATATAATGGAGATAATGGCAGTAAAGCTATCCTTCGAGGGCTCTGTGGAAAGCAACGGCGATATGCAGGTAAGGAAGCAATAACAGTTTTTGAGTGTATAGTATTATTAGCATGCTGTAATAAATTGTTTTTTTTTTGAAGTGAGATTCTGTTGTCGTGTGATATAAAAAACCGCACCATATGCTTTAAGCTTGAAAATACATTAATAAATGGGGCATCTGCGGTTCTGGTGCATGTTCGTATATGAAAATCCAATCAGTGGAAGCTGCTGAGGGGTATATCTGCATCTATACAGCTTTGCTGCTACGGGTGGCTGGATAAATAGTGTTCCCGGTCTTTCCGCCACATTTAATTGGTCAAATAGTCCGTAACGTACGGACAATTTAGCGGCACTCGTACCCACAGCACTCGAACACATGTAAAAACTTTGACGAACGAACATATAACACACGTTTTACTATAATTCCTCGGTGACATTCCAATTACTGGTGAAAACCATTGTTTGCTGACATTAGTAACGCCAGTGCACGTACATACGAACTCGTTAGAGTACATTCTATACCAGCCGATACATTTTTTAATCATTTAAAGAAAAGAAGAGATACACAGCACCGTTGGAACGAAAACGGTATCCAGCGTTATTTTAACACTATTTCTTTAATTATGACGTTGCTGCACTTTTATAAAGATACAAGCAAAGATGTATATATCATTGAATTGCATTGAACAGCAACAGCAAGCATTTTCGCTGATATACAGGCTTCTTGCTTATACAGATACCGAGGCAAATGCTTTTATTCAAGCGATCCAACACATCTTACTGCATTGTCATGGATTCAAGCAGCTACGTTATCGATGAACATAGGACATCGTGGGGCATTAAGGCACTCAATAAGTTGGAAAGAAGGGCGTGTAAGCGCAACGGGTTTAGGGGCCTGGCAGCGAACGCCAGTGAGCGAGCAGGTTTAGTCGAACGCGCAAGTCCTGGTCCGGGTTTACTAAGGTTCCGGGTTTAGAGTTTCCAATTGATGAGCTTGGATGTATATGGGACTCTCTTCTTCTTCTCCACCACCGCTTATTTTGGATTGTTTTATTCGTTGGCTATTTTATATACTTCTTGAGTGCTGATGTATGTGTACGTGTATTTGAGAGATATAAACGTATATCGGACACGATTTAGCAGAGGAAAGTGAAATGACGGTGACCAAGATTTTGTTGTAAAAGACGTGTTGTCACAAGCACAAACGGGTGGGAAAGGCAGAGGGAACGTGAGGAAACGACAAGGCAAGGCGAAAAGGGGATGGCATCCATGGTCATGAGCACCGTGTTTGGGTAAAGTCCCTTTCAAGGTGTAGCGCTCCTCAAAGAAAAAATTTTCACAAAAGGTAGCTTCTGCATCTCTTTCGCTCTTTCACTTCTTTTTTCTCTACTTGTTTTTTATTATGTTCTGCTCGCCGCCATTCCAACACTCGAACTGCTCCATGCCATCTTGCACACGCTCCATCAGAATCCAGCTTTGCCGCATCTCACGTTTCTTTTGAACAGCACTCGAACGTATAGAGTTGCCACGGCAATTACTTAGTAGGTCCAGTCTACCCAGTCCACCCAGGTAGACTCCAGGTGGACTCCAAAATATTTTTAGATATTTGGCATCAGAAAAGGCCCAGGAACACGATTTATTATGATGAAAAACCTTACTTCGTTAATACATTGCAGAGATATAAGCCATTTACTATTGAGCATAAGGTATACTCTACCAAGTCTACCCAGTCCACCCAGGTAGACCCTAGGTGGACTCCAAAATATTTTTAGATATTTGGCATCAGAAAAGGCCCAGGAACACGATTTATTATGATGAAAAACCTTACTTCGTTAATACATTGCAGAGATATAAGCCATTTACTGTTGATCATAAGGTATACTCTACTGAGTCTACCTAGTCCACCCAGGTAGACCCCAGGTGGACTCCACAATTTTTTTAAATATTTGGCATCAGAAACAGCTCAGGAATATGATTTATTATGATGAAAAACCTTACTTACATAATATATGATAATGATATGACAAATTTACTATTGAATATATAGTATACTCTTATGTAGACTAGGTGGATTTTGAGGTTAAATCTTTAGCCCCTTTAAGCAGTGGGATCAGTATACATGCATGTACGTTCAAATGACAATCGTCATTTTTTCAGCAGAATTTGAGGGAAAACATTCGACCTGAAAAATATAACAAATAGCTATATGGCAGCTTCAAGTAGTTGATTTGCATTTGTATCGTATCTATATAAATGATATCAAGTATCATTTTTGGACAAAGTCAAACACTTAGCACTAGAACACTTTTTTATATGTGTAAATCGATCTATAAAGAAGTATGATATATTTAAAAGAAATAAGAGAAAAGGGGATGGCAATCAAGAAAGAAAAAGAGAAAATAGAGATAAGGGAGATATAGTATAATAAAAAAGAGAAGGGGAGAAGAGAAAGTATGTGTAAAGAGATAAAAAGAGGAGAGCAGAGAGGTAAACGTTTTAAGTAACAAAGAAGTGTGATAGAATGATATGGCCTAGATGCATGGCATTATTGGGATATGTGTGGGGGCCAGCAGCTATAAGCCAGTATGCAAAATCTTGTTGAATTTCGATTGCTTGAAGGTGACTTTCTTTATAACCAGCTTGGCGGATAAATTGGGGCTTACGCCGATAGGCTGCCCAGCAGAGACGGTATAGTAGGTCCTCATAGGTACCACTACAGTTCGACCAGTTACCATCATGGAAGATGGTCTGGTTCCACTGGTTAGGAACAAGGCACTTTTTGCAAAAGCCCTCCCTAATTGGTTTCACACATGCTGGATTAGAGACATAATGCTCACCAAAACAACGGAAGCATTGTCCAATGTGAGCAATGCACTGGGAG
>NW_026516936.1:0-16913 GCF_025766255.1 Zychaea mexicana | reverse complement strand
GAGAAGATCCCAATCAATAGGGATATTATTAAGAAAGCTGGTGAAAACTTTGCAACTAAGCTGCAAATCTCAACTGAGGACTTGACATTCTCCAATGGTTGGCAAAACCGCTTCCAAAAACGATATAACCTCAAGGTCCAAAAAATAAGTGGTAAAGCTAGCTCTGCTGATGTCACACTCGCAGAAGTCAAGTTGCCTGAAATCCAACGAATGCTAGAAAAATATGCGTTAAAGGACATTTACAACATGGACGAGACAGCTGTCTTCTACTCCAGTGCTCCTGTGTCTACAATTGCACCTGGACCGTTTAAAGGGGTCAAGCAGGACAAGTCGCGGTTGACACTTGTATTGACGACGAATGCTGATGGATCTGATAAGTGGCACCCCTGGTTCATTGGCAAGGCACAGCGCCCAACCTGTTTCAGCAAAGTATGCTATACGATAAAGTAAAAGATGATGATCAACTGCTTATTATATTTTCTATATAACAACAGGCACAGCAGAGAAAGGTTGATATCTCGAAGTACCATGCAAATGCCAATGCTTGGATGACGCGCGATATCTTCAAGAAGTACCTTACTATGTTGGATAAATCGATGGTGTATCAGCAAAGAAAAATTGCATTGCTCTTAGACAACTTTTCGGGCCATTTTTGCGATTACGAGCCAAAGAATGTCGAGCTAGTATATTTGCCGCCAAATACAACATCGCTTATGCAGCCTTTAGATGCTGGTATTATCCGCAGCTTCAAGGTGCATTTCAAGTACGTTGTTGTTATAATTATTAGATAGGCTTATTTTATATGTATGTGGAAATTTGAAAGTAACCATTTTCTCTGTTGTATTAGGAATTTGCAATATGAGCATGCATATAGCAGAATTCAGGAGCGCTTGGAAAAAGGCCTGCCTGTTAATGACGGAAATACGTTTCGTATTGATGTTTTGACAGCAATACAATGGTGTCATGAGGCATGGCAAAGTGTTCCAGTGCTGACAATTGTAAACTGCTACATAAAAACGAGGGTAATAGATGCAGTCATGACTAGCAGCACTGATAGTGGGTCAGACAATGCAGACGAAGTTGCACTTGGCCAGATTGATGATCATCTCAGTCTTATTTATGGTGCCAACAACCTTGCAAATTTCACTTTTGATGCAGATCCACCTGAGGAAATTGCAGCTGTTCATCCACTGCTTTCCGATGAAGAAATTGTTAGTGCTGTTCTTAATGAAAAAGTAGCTGATGATGTTGTTGACAACGGCAATGAAGATACTAGCATGACTGTTGTTTCATCTGAACCTGTTACACCAGTATATAGTTTGCAAGAAAAAACAATTGCTATTTTAGATGCCCCGGAACATCAAAACATCCGGAATGAGCTCAGAAAAGTCTGGGATGATTTCCGCAAGAAAAGCCAGAACAAACAATCCAGAATCACCAATTATTTTCAGTGATAAAACCTTTATGTAATAAATATAAAGCTTTATATAGAAAACTAGGAAGTATCAGTGGTTCGATTCTCAGTGTCGCCGCTCTCTGGGGAGAATGAAAACCACTAGCGGGAAATTGCAGGTCCTGGTTTTGGGCTGCAAAATGCAAAAAGTGAGGAAACTGCAATTTTACTAAGTGATGAGCGGGATTCCTCCAAAAAAAGCTGCAAAAACTGAGGATCTGTAAAAAGCGGAGGTGCAAAAAGCGGGGGTCAACTGTATTAAAAACAATTATTTGTAACACAAATTATGTTTTTCAGAAAGAAAAAAAAATAAAAATCAACGATTTTAATTGTTTTTTAATATATAGAAATAAGAAATCGTTAGATTTGTTATTGTTATTATTATTTATAGAAGAAGAAGTAGTGGTGGTAGTGGTGGTGTAGCAAGAAGTAAAAAAGAAAAATTAAGTTAATTTTTATTTTTATGATAAATGAAAGAGAACATATTAATTTTTGATAATCTAGTGATTACAAAAATTTTATAGTTCTCAAAAATATATATTATTATTGTTTTACCTCCTATGCGCTGCTTACTTCGAGGATACTTTTTACAACTTTCAGCCAGTCAACGTTTCCAACGACAACTTTTGGCCGATCTTCAACAGGGCGATCTTTATAGAATTTTTTGTGCTCTCTTCCATATCATGTGACCCAGGTGTCCTCGATATTTTGCTGCGGCTTGTAGTTCGCAACAACCAAGCTTTCGTGCCGTGCAACAAAATCCTTTAACGAGGGCTCGTCGGTGTTTTCAAAATAGTTATGAAGTACTAACAGTATTATTGTTTAGCAATAAAATTATAGCAATGTAAATATTTTTTGATACGAGAATAACATACTTTCTTGGTAACATTCTGTCAGCATGGTAACGGTGAAAGAGGGTGTGGTTTTAATTTGACACTGTTTCTAATAAAAGTCGTGGGAGGAAGTATTGCGTCAGCTCTGAAGTGACATCGAATTTACTTTGCCTCATACTGTACATGATTGGATGACAGGAACATAAACAGGATTGATTTAGGATACATTTAGGATCGATCAGTGAAGGGAGAATCCTGAATTTTTTATAGTGCTATACTAACGGGAAAATTGCGGTGACTTAGGTGGTTTTTTAGTTTATGCCACAGTACACTACTATTCAACTATCTGCCCTATTACTCTCAACACTTTTACTCATTTCCTATATGCCTGTCCTCACAAGTGGGCCATTTGATCTATTATATGGTCTGATCTTTTCCTTTTTACGCCTACATCTTCACATGTTCACCATGCTATTTTCTCTCTCGCCTTCCTATATAACCCTTTCCCATGAGCAGCCAGGCCATTATTGGGGATTGGTCAAGGTTATAATGATTATGCTCTAGTTTATTGGTACTAATTGGATGAATAGCTACAACAAGTTGTGTACATAACTAAAATAATTTTTATAAAATTAAATTATGTATATATGTCTTGGCATGCATACATTTAAAAATTTTGAAAAAATAAAAATTGAATTTTTTTTCTTATATAAAAATAACACCTCATAATATTAAACATGAACAACACAATCACATTCAACAATGACAAAATTGTCCTTGATACTAATAAATGAAGTATATTTTTAAATAATAATAATATAAACATCAAAGAATTTGCTGAAGAAACAATTTATGAAAAATATGATATAAATTATAATATTAAAAAGAATAAATTATTAATAAAACATAAAGCATCAAAAAAACAAAAAGAGTCATCTAAAATAATTTAAGTAAAACGAATAATGAAAGAGATATTATTTCTGTTAAAAAAAGTAAAGAGAAAACATTAAAGGAGAATGTAAAACTAAAGGAAAAATTACATAAATATAAGAAATACTATGAAAATCCCGATACATTACCTCCAAAAGAAATAGTTGCTGAAAATTTAAATTCTCAGTAAATTGAAATTCCTCATATTTCAAATACACAAATAAAAGAAACATACGCTGAAAAATCAAATTCTCAGCAATCCTCAAATCCTCATATTTCCGATGCAATGTTAGATGACACCTCTGGTGCAGATTCCTCATAGGGTGATTCAGATAATGATGAATGTGAATCAGGTGGGGGAGAATATATGTGTATGATTGCATGTAAGCCCTGTATAGATAAATTAAATGATACTTATAATTGTACTTTTATTGATGACCTTATTTTAAAACTTGAAAATGAAAAATATAAGTATAAAAGGTTTTCTTTCATACTTTAGATATTATATTGATTTAATAAAAGCAAAAGAAACAAATAGGGATGATATTATGCAAATGTGTCAAGAGCAAATACAGACATTAATCATTGAATATAGTCAGATATGGGGGGTAATCCTTAACTGTAATTCTTTAAAAGGTTTAATTAATTAAAGATATATTATTGTTTAAACATGTTTAGGAAAAATAAAAAATTAGATTATAATTTTTTTATTTTTTAAATGTTTAAGATTTTTTTTTAACTTTTTTTAATTCTTTTAAAAAGTTTATGTTTTGTATAAATCTTTTTAAACCATTTAAAATGTAATATCCTTTAATGTTTGATTTGAAACTTATAGTGGCGGAGCGGTAGTGAGCATACCCTCCTCTAAGCAAGGAATACTTGAACGCAGCTTAGCTTGACAGTGAAAGACATAACTAAAATTAATTAGCAATTTATTGCTAAATTAATTGTTATGGATTGATACTCTATATACACATGAATATGGAAGTGAAGATGAAGATAGTGATGATTCTGATTAAACTTGTATCAGCCATTAATGGCTATACCGGTTAGGACAGGCTTAGGCGTCCTACTATTAGTTGTCTAACCAATTATAATCTACTAGCTGTAATATAGATAATAAAATTGCTATGATCAGTATAACCATAGTGGCTGAATTAATTATTGATTTACAATAAAATTAATAAAAATTGAATTTTTTTATTTATATCGGTAGCCTCCCACGAGAAAAAAAAGAGCGATTGTTTAAAGTACATAACAACAAATAAAAATGAACACAACACAACACACTGAACAACTCGATATTGAAATTAAAAATTTAATTGATAATAAATGGACTTTTCTTGATAAATCTTGGCCTGAAATGCAACATAGATTTAATCATAGAACAGCTATTAAAGATATGAAGAATAATACAATAAATGATATAAAGGATGTATTACTTAATAGATTTGGATTTATACCTGTATTTTATTTTCTTACAGTTTTATATAGAAATATTGAATATCCAGGGCCATACCGCGAGATTGAAAAAGGACTTACATTATTATATAGTATCAGGCGTATCAGGAAAGGATATGCATACTGTTATGCCATATGCAACATTTTATGATTTATATAAGCGGTTCTGGATTACTAACTATAATGAATTGAATAAAAAGGTAAAACAAGATCTAGATAGTATGTTCTCATCACCACTGATTTGTTTTTGTATAACATGTGCGGCATATAGTTACTATTCAGTATTATTGGCATATTTTTCTTTTTAGTTATTGACTTTGTGAATTTGCCATTAAGTTTTAACCGTGTTCCTTCTAACATTTGGTTTAAAAATGTTAATTTGAAATCAGAACCTGTTTCTTCATTATACATAAAATCATAATCATCATCCTTATAATCTGACCAATCATTTTCTTTATTCATTAGATATGCTCGATGACCACCTTGTTCTAATACATCAATGTTATATGTCTTACCTACATTTGATGGACCTACAATCCAGTATTGTGGTATCTTATTTTTGCCACCAAACATTGTTTCAATACTAAACATAGACTACATATGTAATTTATTTCCAGGGTTATTTTCCATATCTGCATCATGAAAGTAAGAATTTAAATTTGATTTTACAGTATCATATTTCCATAGCAATTCTGGATATATTTCGGTAGCCTTCCACATATTAAGCTGCTTAGTAATTAATTGATATCCAAGTAACTGTTGGTGCATTTTTCTGGTTTTAATTTCATAATTTGGATCCATATGATCACAAATATAATCTTTTCCTTTCATACAATAGCTAATAGACTTTTGTGGATTACCACCTGGTTTAATATTTGGAGTAACACCATCAATAGTAAAAAATTTACGTGCTGTTTTTGTGTCGAACCGCTCATCCATTTGTATCTATATATGTACATGTTTCTCATTGGTTTCTGGTGCAATTTCATCACATGCAATTGCCTTTTCAATTCGATAACCAATACGTTCATGTTTTATAAACCATTGAGAGACGTCTTCATTTCTTTGAAATTATTAATTTCCAGAGATCAACTAGTTAATTTCTAAAGATTAAGTTAATTTCTAAAGTTTAACTACCTAATTTCTAGAAATTAATAATTTCAAAGAAATGAAGACGTCTCTCATTCCATGATTTGCTCTTTTGTTAAATGGAAGTCCTTACAAATATATGTGAACAGCCCTTTAGTGTTTTGGAATCGGAATTCTTTGCCGCCCTGTGAGGATTTTGCACTAGAGGTGTTACCCTATAACATTGCATCGGAAAATTGAGGATTTGAGGATTTGAGGAATCTCACATATTCTCGAATTCTTCCAATTATTTTATTGCGTGCATTATCTTTAGTTTTTTTATCTACTTTAGCCTGTGTAAGGTCTTTTTCGAGTTCTGACCTCAGTTGTGTGACAAGAGGTTCATACTCAATATGCTGATGGTTTTCAGCAAGGTGTTTTGCTCTTTCAATTAAGAGCATCAATGTAACTCCTAAAATAGGAACAAATTCAGCCATAATGGCCAAGAATGCGAGAAGGTTGAGTTGGTTTATGTCGATTGTTGAAGTAATAAAAATAAAAAATATAACAAATATATTTTGCTTTATATTCTGTGGTATTATTTTTATATTAAAAAAAAATTCAATTTTTAAATTTTTCAAAAATGTAAATGTATGCATGCCAAGACATTCGTGCATGAATTATTTCAATAAAAATTAGTTTGGCTATCCTGACATATCTTAGCTAATAAGTCATCTAGGGTTACTAGATCGTATTAAAATCGTCATAACCATGGCTGGTCCCCTGTATTTTTAAAATTGGTGTCCTGCTATTAGTCGTCTGGCTATTGGTTGTTTATTGATTTTGTTATAGTTAATAAGCCTGTCCTAACCGGTATAGCCATTAATGGCCGATATAATTTTAATCAGAATCATCACTATCTGCATCTTCACTTCTATTTTCATCTGTATATATCTGACTATATTCAATGATTAACTTCTGCATTTGCTCTTGACATATTTGCATAATATCATCCCTATTTGTTTCTTTTGCTTTTATTAAATCAATATAATATCTAAAGTATGACTTAAAGAACCTTTTATACTTATATTTTTCCTTTTCAAGTTTTAAAATAAGTTCATCAATAAAACTACAATTATAAGTATCATTTAATTTATCCATACAGGGCTTACATGCAATCATACACATATATTCACCCCCACCTAATTCACATTCATCGTTATCAGAATCACCCTGTGAGGCATCTGCACCAGAGGTGTTTTCTAACATTGCATCGGAAATATGAGGATTTGAGGATTGCTGAGAATTTGAATTTTCAGCATATGTTTCTTTTGTCTGTGTATTTGAAATATGAGGAATTTCAAATTGCTGAGAATTTTTATTTTCAGCAACTATTTCTTTTGGAGGTAATGTATTGGGGTTTTCATAGTATTTCTCATATTTATGTAATTTTTCCTTTAGTTTTATATTTTCCGTTAATGTTTTCTCTTTACTTTTTTTAATAGAAATAATATCTCTTTCAATATTCGCTTTATTGAAATTATTTTTAGATGTCTCTTTTTGTTTTTTTGATGCTTTACGTTTTATTAATAATTTAATCTTTTTAATATTATAACTTATATCATATTTTTCATAAATCGTTTCTTCAGCAAATTCTTTAATGTTAATATTTTTAATTATTTAAAAACATACTTAATTTATTGGTATCAAGGACGATTTTGTCATTGTTGAATGTGATTGTATTGTTCATGTTTAATATTATGAGGTATTATTTTTATATAATAAAAACAATTCAATTTTTATTTTTTCAAAATTTTTAAATATATATATGCCAAGACATACATAATTTAATTTTATGAAAATTATTTTGATTACACCAACTTATTGTGGCTATTCATCCAATTAGTACCAATAAACCAGAGCATAATCATTATAACCTCGACCAGTCCCTATTACTCACCCATCATGATGAATCCAATGATGACCAGCTCAGTTTTTCTTTTCGGGCACACATATGCGAGCTTCCACATCATATCTTTCAGCATCTTTGGAACCTTCAAGCCCAGCTCGTTCTTCTCTTTCATGCCAATGTCACCTGCATCCGTCTTCCGGCTACCACCTAATATAGGAACCCGGGGGTTTCCCAGCGTTCACGTGACGTTACACAAATGAAATTTTGCATCAAAGTAGCCAAGACAATAGGCTGTTTATTGGTGTAATTGTTGTGGCTTAGTGGTACATATTCGGGGAGCAATTAAACTTTGAAGTAGAGTAAATATTTTCTATACTTTTTACTAGTGATATATCAATAGTTAATACAGAGAAATGTCCAGACTAAGCTATTTTATTGATAGAAGATATATAAAACTGAATTGTTATAAGAAAAAACTGCAAGGGATTGAAATATAAATGAGATAATAATATAGGGATATAGACGCATCTAGTATAACTAAAGACCAAGGTCATTATCACTAGGGAAAGAAGGAAACCTTCTAAGGAGAGACAATGGGATCACCCTATATCGTGGCGCCTCCTGTTGGGGAGTAACTACACTTGGACCTTGTTCCCTATTGGTGAGCGGAGGTAACCATTCACTTTAAAATAGACTCTATGTATTAGTAAAAGAGTATGAATTGTTATAGAAAATAAATAGAGATAATTACCTATCATCAGAGTCTACTGATGGATCGTCTGATTCAGAGCTAATATCATTGCTCTCCTCTTCTTCTTCTACATTACCAGGGACTAATTCCATCATATTGAAAGGGCCATTATCAGCTGGATGTTCGTACTGTGTATAGTCACCTGGAACCCTAGTCGGGAGAGAGTCCAAAACAAATTCAGTGTTCTCATCACTAAGCCTCTCAGAAGAGAACTCAGTTGCAGAAAGGCCTTGTAAAAGGGCACCCCACAGCTCATCTTGATGCTTTCTACGCCATAGGAATTCTAAAAGCTTCCATGGGCAAGCAGAAACTGTGCGGTGGTGGCGGCTGATTTGTTGCTTAACAACTGCCCAAAACCCTAATATTAACTACAGTTAGTAGAGAGCTCACTATCTTTTAAAGAAAAAGATATAAATATAGATAAATATTACCTTCGATCATATTCGTATTGTACAATGCAGAATCATCACCAGAATTACCAGGAGCATGGTCAGTAGTCGCATAGCCTATACTATGGTTGACGGCATGATGTGTATAATTTCTGTCCTCTATATCGCCTATACGCATATACGGCGCATGACAATCAGAGATGATGGTGGTACCAGGACGCACATACTGCTTAATAAGTGGCAATAGTGTATCACCCGTACGATCCGGCACGATGGTTAAGAATGCCTTCCCAGCTCGGCTATTACGATTTTCGATCATACCAAAGACCCAGACACCTTCAACACGACTGCCTTGATTATATTTCCGTTTACCGAACTTGCTTTCATCAATTTGTACTTCAGTGACGCCCTCACCACCTGTTTAAAAATATATTTGATTAATGACAACAATTACCCAAAAAGCATCATCAATAAAAAAAGAAATAAATGTGTTACCAAGCATGAGATCATCATCTGTGATATCCTGAAGTATAACCTGATAGACATCAAAAATGATTTGTGATGTAGTATCCCGGTGGAGCCCTGTCAACGCTGTGAGTGTTGTAACAGAAGCTTGTGCGATAAAGGTGTACAAGATGAAAAGAATCATCCGTATATCAGCCTTCCGGTTGTAAAAGTAGCTGCCAGTAGTAATGCTTTTGGATGACCGACCACAAGGACAGCTACGCGAGCAGCGCCATTTCGGTCGTTTCCAACTAGGGGGCCAGTAAAGTTCCATAGATGAACCCTCATCACAGACCATGGTAGTACTGAACACATTGTTATTAACCAAAAAACTAAAGTAAGGAGATTCTCCTTAAGTCAGTACATATATTTATAAAAACACCACATTTTACAAGGACACAATTTCAACAACATAAAGATATACTTACGTCAAAGCTTGATGATGGTCTGGAATAGTAGCCATAAAGTCAAGAATGTTTGGAAGAGCCATAGTTAGATGATACAGAATATGAACAACGTAAGTAAAAAAGGGATAATGAAAATAGCAATGAACTAAACTGAAAAATATTGGTGCCTTTATATAGTTTTTTAACAGTGAAGGTAATCTTACTAGATATATCACAGCATATTATTGCTGTTGTATCTTCTTAACTTTATTGGGTATGGATTATTGCATATAATTGTTTATTTTGATTTTGCATGCATCCTTTGTTTACTCCGTACATGCATTTATATTCCTCTAATCCTTTGCTAGTACTATAACTATTTGTTTCTCTTTTCCTTGCATCTTTTGTTTATACATACATATAATGTGTTGCTGCAATCTGTTGATGCTATCTATAACTACCTACTTCTCTTCAATATCTTTTATTTATTATATACATGCATTTGAGTGGCATCAATCCTTCGGAGCTATCTTTAACCATTTACTTTGCTTTTCCATAATCATAGGTTATTCATGTTTGGATCTTATGTGCTTATTTGGAACTATTTATTTCTCGTTGCATGCATTCTTTGTTTACTCTATACATTGCACTTACACTGTTCGGGTCCTTGTATGTTTATCTGGAACTATTTACTTCTCTTTATATGCATTATTTTTTTACTCTATACATTCTATTAACGCTGTTTGAGTCCTTGTGTGTTTATCTAGAACTATTTATTTCTCTTTGCATGCATTCTTTGTTTACCATATATATGCATTGATTCTGTTCTAGTACTTTAGTGCTGATCTAGAACTGTTTATTTCTATTTTGCATGCATTCATTGTTTACTCCATACATATGTTTATATTGTTCGAGACCTTTTGTAGTACTATAACTATTCCTTTTTCTTTTCATTGCATCTTTTATTTATATATACATATATGGATGGTTTTGTTCTGTTGATGGTACCTGTAACTGTTTACTTCTCTTCTGCATCTTTTATTTAATGTCTATATGCATTTATGTGTCTGAAATCCTTTATTGCTATCTTGAACTATTAATCTCTCTTAGTATGTATTCTTTATTTACTATATACATACGTTAAAGTATTTCCGGTCTTTTAGTATTTATCTATACCTATTTTTTTTCTTTACTGGCATCATTTGCTTACTATGTACATTCATTTGTGCTGTTTCCATCCTTTAGTGCTAGCTAGATTATTTATTTCCTTCCTTTTTACATACATCTTTTGTTTCTAGCATACATACTTTAGTATAGCTGCAATACTATAGCTCTATCTACTCTTCTTTTTTCTTTTTTATATGTATCAGTTACTTATCACTCACTTAGGTATGATATCAATATCTTAATCTTTATTTTCAGTGAATATGCTTTACTTATTTATTATATGTTTGCTCTAGTAAGTATCTCACCCCTACAATGCATATGATTTGTATATACATATCATAATTTTATACTAGTTATCACCCTTGAATATACAATGATATTTACTCTATATTTTTTTGGTTATCCTCTAATAGTACTTTTACAGTACTATTCACTCTTTGAAGCTAAAGAAAAGTGTTTATTTTGAAAGTATTATTGAGATTTGAGAATTTTCATTCTTCAAGTATCATTATTTATCAGTGTAGATAATATTCATTTATTCTTACGTGCTAGAGCTTTAAGATTGGTCTGAAATGTAGTCATTGTCTTCATATTGAGATTGCTAGTATCTTTTTTATTTTTTTTAGAGGTAGCCATTACTATCAATTTTACAAGATATGATATCCACTACGTTGCCTGTTTATATCTCTGCGAGTTTTATAGCTGTGACTGCGAAATTTGGTACACACATATGCGATATATTGGGTTACCGTTACACAAAATTTAAAGAAACTCCGACACTCATGTCGCTCAAAAGTGCCCGGTTCCTATATTGAACATTAGCCCGTCTTCCCTACCTCACAGCATCCGATCTCGCCTTTTTGAGCACTTGAAAAGTATATCCGTCTGATGACTGTGTTTCTTAAGGTCATTTGGGGTGCAAAGGATATTCTTTCTATCCGAGCTTGCGGTACTCTCCAATATCCTATCTAAAGCAATAAATAATCCAGTCAGTAGCTTGATGAGTATTAGGATGTTTTCCCAGCCGTAACAGCATTACTTACGTTCTGATATCAACCTTGAGGTCATCAAATGCTGTATCAATGAATCCATAGACTCGTCGAATGATGTCAGCTTCAGTTTGATCATTTAGGGGAAAATAGTTGGAACGGAATAATCAGATGACGTTTTGGATGGAATGCTGTGCCCAGTCAAGATAAAATTCTGTGTCAAAAGCATGCAGTCGCTTTCGTACATGAGTTTCTATACTTTCGATGGTGTCCTATAAATCATAAGTCTTATGTTTATTTTCTAAGGTACTATGACCCCAAGGAACATCCAACACAATTCTTTTTTGGATCAAGTATAGAATATAGGGCAAGTTAAAACTCCGACATAATCTACTTTATTTTTATTTTTTAACAAAATTGAATTTTTTTTATTATAAAAGTAACATCTCTATATTATTATGTAGAAACTAGAAAATGAAAAAGAAGAAAAAGAAGAAAAAGATAGTAAAAATTATTTTTATGCAAATGAAATACCAAATAAATTTTACACAACTATTATATTGTCATCATTATATGAGCTATATCTATACTTTTTAGATGAAAGTCAAGCTATAAATTATTTATTAAAAATGAATATTTTAAAAAAATATAATATATGTCCAAAATGTAATAATGAAGTTAATTATGAAAATCAGCAAAAGAGATATCGATGCTCTTAGTATGAATGTAGAAAATCTTTATCAATTTTTGAAGATACAATATTTTATAAAGCAAAGTTACCTATTAATAAAATTTTATACTTATTATATGAATATTTAAAGAAAACACCAAGAGATAGTACTGTATCTAGTGTTGGAATACAGGATTTTTCATCTCCTAGTAGACGTTTGAGCTTTTATTTAGGCAGAAGTGATTTAATTTTACGTAGAGTGGATATGAATATTAATCTGAGTGGACATGAATAAAAGTTAATCTGGACATGAATAATAATTGATCTGGACATGAATGAAAATCAAGCTGGACATGAATGAAAATCGAGTTGGACATGAATGAAAATCGATCTAGAAGATTGATAAGGAGTAGACCGCCGTTACTGCTTAAAAAAATGCTGGGTAAGTGAACAAGGGAAGGAAAAGTTTACTGGTTGTGCTTGGGGTATAGCTTTAGTAGACATATGCTCATTCAGAATTACTGTTTTTTTTTCTTCTCTGTATATACTTGATGCACCATCTTGCACCATTCCAACGTCAAACTTACGTGGTAATACAACATCGTCCTCTACCTGCACAAACGATTCGTACTCACAATAAGAACGACGCAACAATCTTCCTCTCCATTACTCATACACAATTATATACAACATGATGCTGATCCGCCATTGACTTGCAAATTATACAGCCTGACGCGATTACTCTTTTCCTTTTGCATATACCAACGTTAACATCGCCGGTCTTCATGGATAAATGAGCTGTAGATAGCAGGAAGGATAACTGACGGGTTTCTTTCCTTTTGTGTTGCTGTGGATTGGATGAAAATAAAGTATGATGACCGTTATATAAGAAAGATAACAAAGAAGGTTCTATAAGAGTTATACAAGTGCGAAGGATGTTGTTTCGTGGTGAAGGATGGTTATTGTAATTATTGATATTGCGTGGCAGAGCGTCTGGTGCTATGCACAGTCTCGCGTTTGTGAACCCATTTGTAGCCACACAATTCCGAGATGCGATCCTTGAAGATCTGCCATCGAGCAGCAGGAACGCACACGATTTCATTAGAAATGAGTGCAAGAACTCCACGTACAGTCGAGTGAGAGAGAGCGTAGCGAGTCGTCAAGGGTAGTAACTTGTCGGTTGTTCATAGTTGTTGTTATTAACAACAAATAAAGTTGCTGTTGTAATAGCAAAGAAACTTCCTCCTTCATAACAACAAACGCCTTTTCTTCTTTGTCCCTGCCATATTATCATCACCGGTCAGAGCTATATCTATAGTTTTTATAGAAGCACTTTTAATAACATGCAATCCCATCTCACACCCGTTTATGCAGACAACTGAAACATAATGACTACATAATGTATGATCTTTTACTTTTATTTTTTTCCATCCCAACCATAACATCTACAGTAACAATAATAAAACCCTACATACCACCCATCAGCATATATAACTACCTTATCCATCAAGACCGGCAATGTTCGTGTTGGCATATGCAAAAAGAAAAAGGTAATCGTTGTTGCCATCGTGTGTGTGCGAGTACAGCGAATTGCAGAGGAGGATGATAGTTGTGGTGGTGTGTATGCATCATGGGAATATAATTATCATCGCATTGACGTGAATACAAACAGCAAAGAAAGAGATGACCGTCATTACGATGATGATGTGCTTGAGCGTACAAGTATTAAAACAAAAAGACCGGCGTCATAGTCGTCATCGTGTAATATGGGCGTACATGATAGTGAAAGGTGAATACGTCAGGCTGTATATTTTGCAAGTCAATGGCGGATCAGCGTCATGTTGTATATAATTATGTATGAGTAATGGAGAAGAAGATTGTTGCGTCGTTCTTGTTGTGAGTACGAATGGTTTGTGCAGGTAGAGGACGATGTTGTATTACACACGTAAGTTTGACGTTGGATTGGTGTAAGATGGTGCATCAAGTATATACAGAGAAAATGAGAAAGAAGCAGTAATTCTGAATGGGCATATCTCCACTAACGCTATACCTCAAGCACAACCGATAACCTTTTCCTTCCCTTGTTCACTTATCCAGCGTTTTTTTAAGCAGCAGTAACGGCGGTCTACTCCTTTATAAATCTTGAGCACATGCTTTTTTTAAGAAAACAGTTACCTTCATTTCGTTTTTCAATAAATCCGTGGATTGTGCCGTTTTGTTTTCTTTGTTTTTTATTCATCGTGAAGAGAGTAGGAGCCATTTACAAGTGTGCGTCGAAGCTGTTGATTTGCCATGGCGAATGGTAATGAGAAAAAAAAGGATCTTTGGTTGTTGTTTTTTTCCTCCCTGCTGCTGCTAACAAACCCCACACTTTCCACCTACCTCTGCCACCAGCCTCCAATTTGTTTCAAACTCAACCCAGGTAAAGTGAAATGAGGGAAACGCTCAGGCCCTGTTCCCACAGCAGCAAAATAGGCTTATGCACACAGTGACTGACGCACCCTTGCCATTTCCTGTACATTAGCCTACAAGCTTTTTGTCACGAGTGAAACAGCCATACTACTATATCTTGACATTGGCTTTGTACTGCTTAACTTCTATTATGTCTTGACTTGAACTGAAAATCTTAAGTACTCATATATATGCTCTGCTACACTTAATATATTATCTACTTCAACTTTTATTATGTCTTAGTTGACTAAAACTATGTCCAGGTTGACTGTTGTTATGTCAGGTTGTCTATTGTTCATGTTTAGATTGATTATTATTCTTGTCAGAATGATTTTCATTCTTGTACAGATTGATTTTTATTTTGTCCAGATTGGTTTTACTCATGTCCAGATCGATTTATATTCATGTCCAGGCCGATGTATATTTATATCTAGATCGTTTTATATTCATGTCCAGATCGATCTTTATTCATGTCCAGCTCGATTTTCATTCATGTCCAGCTCGATTTTCATTCATGTCTAACTCGATTTTCATTCATGTCCAGCTCGATTTTCATTCATGTCCAGATCAATTATTATTCATGTCCAGATTAACTTTCATTCATGTCTACTCAGATTAACATTCATGTCCACTCTGCCTAAAATTAAATCCCTTCTGCCTAAATAAAAGTTCAAACGTCCGCTAGGAGATGAAAAATCCTATATTTGTATTTATCCTTTTCTTTGAATATCTAAAAAATAAAGTTTTTATTTTTTGATATTCTGAAAATACATCAAAATAATAATTTTGACTATTTTCTACCATTAGGAAAAAACAAGAACATGTCAATGTTGTTGTTTGTTGTTGTTGTTTGTTGTTGTTGTTTATTGTTGTTGTTGTTGTTGTTCATTCAGAAAGGGTTAAGTGTTACTTTACCCTTCTAATGAACATTATGGCATAAACCCTAAAAACATAAAAAATATTAAAAATATTTTATTTTATGATTTTAATCTCTTGGCATCTTAAAAAATTATATATTATAAAAAATTTGTAAATTTTTTGTAATCATTAGATTATTGTTTAATCCTCTTATAAGAATATAGGAGAAATTATACATAATTTCCCTATTAATTCTATAAGGAGGTAAAACAATAATAATATATATTTTTGAGAACTATAAAATTTTTGTAATCACTAGATTATCAAAAATTAATATGTTCTCTTTCATTTATTATAAAAATAAAAATTAACTTAATTTTTCTTTTTTACTTCTTGCTACACCACTACCACCACCACCACTTCTTCTTCTATAAATAATAATAATAATAACAAATCTAACGATTTCTTATTTCTATATACAGTTGACCCCCGCTTTTTGCAGTAGCGGTTTTTCATGAAAAAAACTGCAAAAAGCGGGGAACTGCAAAAAGTGAGGATGGGTATAAGGGTGTTACACAGGCTGAGTATAGCTTAGCTTACTAAGTGTCAATTATGTGAACCAATTAAAGAATATCGTACTTTGTTGAGGTTACTCTCACATTGCAATGTCTATATTAAAAGACTTGAATTTTTGCAATTGTCTTATACACACTACTCAAACTACACATCATGACGAAAGGAAAATATGAAAAGCTTACTGACAAATAAGTGAAGCAGCGTATCAGTACTGCGTCGCCAAAGAGAAAGCGCTGCGCAAGTTTATATACAAGGATTTACTCGACTGGATAAAAACAACATACAACCTTGAGAGTGTTCCGAATACAACAACAATTTCACGAATGATTGCTAAGAGAAAACATGAAGAAGAAAACGGCATCGAGAGAAATAAAAGACAAAAAGCTCGAGCAAAGTTTCCTGTATGTTTAAGCTTATTGAGTACTGCTTGCTATTCACTTTACTAATAAGAAAGCAAAATAATACAATAGGAACTAGAATACGCTTTATATACATGGATAGAACAAAGATTCCAT
>NW_026516935.1:0-16917 GCF_025766255.1 Zychaea mexicana | reverse complement strand
TCTTTCCCTTTACCTTTCCTTCTTCATTTCTTTTCATTAAATTTAGGTATATCATCTTCACTACTATTTTCTATATTTTTATCACTATAATCATCAACTTCTATTCTTTCATTATTTATATTTAAAGTTAATAAATTTTTTTGTAATTCTAACATTTCATCTTTTCTCTTTGCTTGCTCTATAGATTTACTAATAACAATATCTACTAATTTTGCTTCATAAGGAAATTCGAAATTTTTAGTTTCCCATAATTTATGATGAGGTTGTATATTTATATTAAATTTATCACTAAACTTCTGTATATTTTTTAATAACATACTAAACAGAACTTTAGATTATAAAATTTAATATTATCTATTTTTGCAATTGAGTTACTATTACTAAATCTATTAAATTTATTACCTATTTCAGAAAATTGATTTTCAACTTTTGAACGAAAACTTCCAAAAACATCATTAAAATGCCTTTCATCTGCATTCAAATCAACATTAACTTCTTTTCTAATAGGATATATAAAATTATTATTATTAAAGTCAATACCTTTTTAACTAGATAATTTAATAAGTTAGTTAACAAAAAGTGTATAGCCACCATCCATTGCTAAAACATCATAAGTATTTAATTTATTATATACTTTCATATTTATAAACAACTTCCATCAGAACTTTCTGCACACATATCAGTTTTTGATATATATAATGTCATATCATTTGTATCACTTATAATTCGCATTCTAAGACCATTTTTTTTAAATTTGTATGAAAATAATTTTTCACGTTTTATATCTATATTAACATAATTAATCCTACTATCATGGCTATCAATTATTAATGTTATATGTTTAAATAGTAATAGATTATACTTATGAGCTGATAAAACCCTTAATTTTATAGAAGAAAATATATTTTTAATGATTCATTTATAATTTTATTTATTCTTTTATAATTTTCTTCATCCATCCTTATAATATTTATGAAAACTACTTTGAGGAAGATATCTATTTATATCTATTCCTGAAATACCAGAAACTAAATGGTATAATAAAAATAAACCCTTTTCTATTTCAAAATATGGACCTAGGTATTCTTTGTTTGTATATATTACTATTAAAAAGAAAAAAACTGAAATATAACCTAATTTATTAACTAATTCTTCTTTAATTTCATCTATATGTTTTATATGTTTTAACTCAGTTCTATGTTTATAATTATAATTTAATTTTGGCCAATTTATATCTAAAAATTCCCAATTATTAATAGTAATTTTATCTACTTCATTATTTATTTGTTCTTCAATATTTATTTCAGTTTCCATATTTTATAATATCTTTTTATATATATATAAATTCAATTTTAAAAATTTTCAACCACAAGAATAAATCTCAACCCTTAATTTATTCTCAAGTCTTTACTTTTAATAAAAACAGCAACTAAGGGCTAACCTCCACTATCCCGCACGAATCGATACAACACAAAGTCATTCAAATAAAAAAAACACTTACCAGAGATCAAGAAGCCACCTACCTTGATATTGTGAATCGCAGATGGGGCTTCAGCAACGAGACGTACAAACATATCTTTCATGGTGCGAGGCAGCTTCATTCTTCCTTCTTGGATCGTCTTGGTGCTGTTAATGTCATTCGACAACCTGGCTTCTGTGCATCCATATTCGCGACCATTCGACGAGAAGCGCATATCCACCCTTGTGCCCATGCACTTGCGTGCTAGTTGACCAGTAGAACTAGTGCTCGATCCACGGGTCGCATTTCTTCGCTCTCTAGAAGCTGTACTGCCTCTCTCACCACTATAACAAAGGTATAATTAGTAATTAACCAGATGACATGTCGCATGATACAATTACATGTTCCTAATGTTGAAATCTCTAACCTTTGAACCTTGAGACTGGAGCCGTCAAAACATTTTTCTACAAACTCGCAAATCTGGTGAATTAAATCACTTTCGCTGTGATCTTGGAAAGGCAAGTAGTTGTAAACAAACAGATCTGAGGCCTCAACAATAGCTTTATGTGCCCAATACAACTCTGGCGCTTCAAACGGATCAAAATCGACTTCGCGTCGCCGAGCCACCAAACTCTTGACATCCTTCTATAATATTATAATAATAAACACTGTTTCAGCACCTTATTCTTATGCATTTACTGTTTGGCATATAAGCGACTCACCTTTCCATTGTATGAGAGTAAATACTCCTCAAAATTGGCGGGAAGTTTGGGAAGCATGGGCTTCTTAAAGTTGATGATCGCGTTTAAATCTTCAGGCAAGAAGATGTCTTTCCAGACAGCATCCGTGGGATCGATGATGAGGCAGTGAACGGGACTATCATTAATATATTACGCATTATTCAACATGTAAGTTCTTGTCTAACTTATTCAGATTGTTTAATTTATCCCTATAAACTTACTGGTGGAATTCGTACTGTAATGCAACTTTGTGCATTCCTTCTTCTACATATCTTCTTTCGTCTCCTTGCGTGTTCAAACACCATTTATCTTCGTTGGCGATTTTCTCGAATGTTTCTGCTACATATTTTCGCTGTGATGGTGACAGTTTGGCGTTGGCTTTGGTGGTGGTGCTCTTGGAACCGGAACCAGAGGACGTGGGATCAAGCACAGTATCGTCTGATACAACAAGATCTCGAACACGTTTCCAGGATACACAGTCTGATGGAATCTGTTTGTGAAAATGTAAGTCAGTGGCGTCCTACTATTAGTTGTCTAGCTGTTAGTTGTTTACTGATTTTGTTATAGTTAATAAGCCTGTCCTAACCGGTATAGCCATTAATGGCTGATATAATTTTAATCAAAATCATTACTATCTTCATCTTCACTTCTATTTTCATCTATATATATCTGACTATATTCAATGATTAACTTCTGCATTTGCTCTTGCCATATTTGCATAATATCATCCCTATTTGTTTCTTTTGCTTTTATTAAATCAATATAATATCTAAAGTATGAATTAAAGAACCTTTTATACTTAAATTTTTCCTTTTCAAGTTTTAAAATAAGTTCATCAATAAAACTACAATTATAAGTATCATTTAATTTATCCATACAGGGCTTACATGCAATCATACACATATATTCACCCCTACCTGATTCACATTCATCGTTATCAGAATCACCCTGTGAGGCATCTGCACCAGAGGTGTTTTCTAATATTACATCGGAAATATGAGGATTTGAGGATTGCTGAGAATTTGAATTTTCAGCATATGTTTCTTTTGTCTGTGTATTTGAAATATGAGGAATTTCAAATTGCTGAGAATTTAAATTTTCGGCAACTATTTCTTTTGGAGGTAATGTATTGGGATTTTTATAGTATTTCTCATATTTATGTAATTTTTCCTTTAGTTTTATATTTTCCTTTAATGTTTTCTCAATTTTTTTTAACAGAAATAATATCTCTTTCATTATCCGCTTTATTTAAATTAATTTTAGATGTCTCTTTTTGTTTTTTTGATGCTTTACGTTTTATTAATAATTTATTCTTTTTAATATTATAATTTATATCATATTTTTCATAAATCGTTTCTTCAGCAAATTCTTTAATGTTTATATTATTATTATTTAAAAACATACTTAATTTATTAGTAACAAGGACGATTTTGTCATTGTTGAATGTGATTATATTGTTCATTTTAATATTATGAGGTGCTATTTTTATATAATAAAAAAAATTCAATTTTTATTTTTTCAAAATTTTTAAATATATATATGCTAAGACATACATAATTTAATTTTATGAAAATTATTTTGGTTACACTAACTTATTGTGGCTATTCGTCCAATTAGTACTAATAAACCAGAGCATAATCATTATAACCTCAACCAGTCCCCAATGTCAGTTATTACCAAGTTCGGGCGCAGACTTACTACTTCGACTTCTGCAGACAAGGCACATCGTAAAATTGACTTCCTCTAATTTCTAAGCACGTCTTTTTCTTGGGAAACTCCTTTCAAACTGCCTGCTATTTCTTTCTCCAGTTTATCAACGACAGCTTGTAAAGCAACTTAACCATTGCTTTCGAGGGATTTGATGGCGAGAAGTATTACTAACGAATATATATAACGTATAAGCAGACTGCACCCTTTCACTTCAAGTTTATACTTATACCTTCATCCATCTTGATGTTATTATTATTTGAATTAAGCAAGACGAAGGTAAGAATATGTAGAGCATATTAAACTGTGGACGCAGTGGGTCCTGGACCTAGGTCCCTAGCCACAAGCGGACCTTAATCTCATATGCGTATTTCCAAATTAGGCTCAACGACCGCGCGATAGCGTGGAAGCTCTTGATTCACTGTAATTTATGCATTAACGTCTATAATAAAAGTCAAAGCAAAGAAAAAAAAACCAAGACGACCCCATAGACAGTAGCAGAAACAATTTAGTATACGGGTAGCTAATATGAGATATATCAGAAATTTTCAAAAAGAAATCGCATAAATAGCGCAGACATGCTGAGCTGAATATGCACTTGCTGCTGAGCAAACCAACGCAGATAATACTTTTTGAAAGGAATAGAAGTATCTGTAGGATCATTTGCATTGGACAATGAAGAGTGTGCTAAGCTTGCTCAGCACTTAAAATAGTTGTTTGCACGTAGTCTTAGCATTCTATGTTTGAAAACTATATAAAGTAGGCTTGAAAAGAACGTGTCATGTTTTTTGTCATATCAGTTTTTCTACTACGCTTTCAATATCAACATGCCTCAACAACATCATAACTATTTGTCTCAAATCTACAATACCGGTTCCTCGTCATCCCAATCAGCTAACGAGTTTGCTAGTCAATCAAACAACAATGCCGTTCACGCTGCCGAATTGAATTTGGCCATGCTGCAATCCAGACAATGTACGCAAACAACTACGCAGGAGCTTCGTCCGGACAACACTAAACACGCCTATTACCCAAA
The DNA here is from genome assembly GCF_025766255.1 of Zychaea mexicana. Lineage (NCBI taxonomy): Eukaryota > Fungi > Mucoromycota > Mucoromycetes > Mucorales > Lichtheimiaceae > Zychaea > Zychaea mexicana. The sequence goes on along the minus strand of NW_026516935.1, from coordinate 11,975 downwards.
GATCAGCGAGTTTTGTAAGTGGTGCGACGAAAAGAAGTTTCCTGAATCCACTCGTTATCAAGTAAATGGCGACAAATTGCACTGGTTTCTTGAAAAAAAAGTAAGTAGTGGTATATTGACAATATTCAAAAGATCGCGTTAATTGTAAAGAGGTTGTATTAAACTAATTATACTACATTTTATGTTTAGGTCATTGGAAGAATCCGACGTCCTACTGGTAAAAAGCAACTACAAGCCAACGAAGATTCTGACCCGAATGACAATGATATCGAAACAGAACAAGAGGAAGTTGAGCGTTACATCGTCGGCTTTAGCACCATCGAGCAGTATGTCAGCGCCATCATCCAATTTTACAACGATCAACTTAAGCTTGGTATCAACACCATCAACAACTACCCACGAACCGCCGATGTCAAGGACTTACTAAAGAACGAAAGAAAGAAGGATAGCAAAAGACGCCGCACGAACTACGAAGATCGCGCTGCTGGGTCAATCTTGAACGGATACTCTACTATGGAAGAATTAGCCAGAATAATCGACTACTTCATTGGCAAGGACAAGTCTGAGCACTATCGCAACGCAGTGATGATGTTGATCTCACACTTTGGTCTCATGCGTGGCGAGAACGTCCGGGAAATCGAGCTGGCCGACATACATACCATTCCATTGGAAAATGAAGGCCCTACTCCAGATATCGAGTGCCCCTGTTTGGTTTTGCTGCTGGACCATGGAAAGACAAACCAATTCGGTAAAATCCAGCACAGGTCCGCCATCTGCTGTGCACATGTCGAAACCTGTCTTTGGATGGCCCTCGGCCTGTATTTCTTCTGTCGTTGGCATGTTGAAGGCGAGGAATTCCCAGATATGTCGCGCCCACAATCCTGGTATAACATCAAGCTATGCAAGACCGACAACGGCGATCTCACCAAGAACATCACCCAGCCTGCGCATTACAAGGCTCTGTCTAAGGCTTTCGAAGCATGTAGGATCAACTCAACAGCCATTACACATGCTGGTAGAAAATCCGGTAGTAAAATGGCAGATCTGGGTGAAGCTGGTGATTCGGCAATTCGACGTGCTGGAAGATGGACCACTGACTCCATGGAGGGATCGTACTTGACCAACTTACCACGGCGATTATTGCGTGCGATGGCAGCTTTCGATGCCAACGGTAAAAATTTCTGGCTACCACGCGATAGCGTTCAGCCTCGAGAAGCTTTGCTCTGTAAAGTTTTCCCATGGATTGAAGAGTGGCAAGAAAAGATCGATCAAGGACTAGGAGACAAAAGTGTTGCGGCAGACGGATTCCTTCAGATGCTGCGTGTTCTTCGAAGGACCTTTTTGCAAGATTCAGTATTAATGATGGAGCGACACCCAGATTTATCTGTTTGGAAGCAGCCTCTGTTCAGCGATCAAGATTATTTGGATTTCAAACCGTGTAAGTAATTGAAATATCATTAAAGAGGTTATTACATGGTGCGATTATATATATATGAGTTATTTACTAATCGTACCTTGATTATTTTTAGTATGTTGAAGACTGCCATTGAAACGGCACCACCACCCGAGGAGCTCACTTTGCAGAAGTCGATGCCAGCTTTGCACAATTACATGCGCGAAATGTATCGCGATCTTTCATAGAAACTAGCTGTCCTTTCTCGAACGGTCGAAGAACAAAATAGAACCATGAATCAATTCATGGGTGATCTGGCAAACGGACGACTGACTATCACGGTGCAATGGAACGCACAACAGCAATCGCAGGCAGCTGCACTCTCTACAACAGCATCAACATCACATCCTACCTTTGCCGCCTCTCCTACATCATCATCCCATCCCGCTTTTGACCAATCCGCCACTAATACCGCTTCAACTACCACTGCATCATCATCTTGTCCTATCCCTACTAACTCGCCCGTGTCTCCACCAAATACAACCATGGTAGCCCAGGCCACGACATCCTCAAGCAGCCAAATGCCAAAGTACAGGATGAGCGAAAACGTCACGAGCATCCCGGATTTACACCGCGAATGGCATTATGGGCTATCCGGAAAACCTGCCATCAAAAAGCTGGAGGCTGATTACGGGAAAAAATGGCGTGGAGACAAGGCAAAATGGGTGTATCGCAGGCAACAAATAGTAAAAGGTATCGACGCGTTTATCGAGTGCCATGGTTTACAGCAGGATGAGCAGCGTGCTTTGGCTATGTTAGAATACTGGCGAAAGCACCCAAAGGCTGAATGGTGTGCTGGAGGAGTCATAAAACCGAAATCCCTGGATTGGATGAGCAAGAATGTTAAGTTGTGGGAACAAGTAGACAAAGTAGATTTCTAAATGTCAATAAATCTGTCATGCCAATATTTAGTTTGTTGTATTCTATGTATTCTATAAAAATCAAGAAAGAACACTTTTCTTTGAGAGTGATACAGTAGAAAGAATAACAATTTATTTTTTCATGAACAGAAAAAATCGATTAGTCTAATTATTACCATGATCGATCAGATTGATCAATGTATACGAAGGTCATTCAAAAAGCATCGATCATGCACGTCCTCCGACAAGACACAAGAGCTCAATGCTGGTTAAGTGAGTAAAATGGCTGAGGACCTCAGGGTTAAAAATGCACTTATTAGCTCGGTCATTGGGGTTTTTTTATAAGAAAAAACCCTGGAATTTTCGAGACCCGCTGGACCTGTGAGGACTTCAGCGGACCCACAGTAAAAATAAGTAGAATGAATCACTGCAGATATGGGGTTTGGTTGCCAGGGTGGTTGCTAGGGTGATTGTTGCGTTGCTTAGTGATTGAGAAGGAGGAAAGGGAGGCAAAAATATGTCATCATGGCAATAAATTGCACGTACCTTTGCACCTGTATATACCTAAGCAGTCACTAAAGCTACTTTAGGCTAGATAATTCACCAGGCGATTTTTAATCCTAATATGTATCGCAACAACCATGAATTTTGATGAGAGCGTTTTTCCCTTTGTTTTTTATTGTTTTACAAGGACGGAGCATGTCCGAGTGATGGATCTTACGTCCATTTGCGCCTTTCTTTCTATCTTTTTTTAACGTGTACAGCTCGATGGCCTCACCCGTTCTGTCTGGTGAGATGTCCCAGCTCAGGGGTTGGCATGTTACTCTTTTCTTTTCTAGTCATTGTACAGCTCGATGGCCTCACCCGTTCTGTCCAGTGAGATGTCCCAGCTCTGGGGTTGGCTTTGGCTATCTTTCTCCCTTCCTTTACATTTATTTCGTATAATGTTTTCTTTCTATGTCTTTTTCTCCTGCTCCTCACATTTCTTCAATTCAGTCAACCATATATCTACATTTATCCTTCAATTTGATTGAACCAGGTAAATGTTAAAGTATTAGTGTTTTACTAACGATTGAACATTATTCTGTAGGTGTCAACACGATGTTATCACGAACTCGCAGTTCGTTGAAAAGTTAAAGTTAGCCTTTACGATATTGGAACTTGAGATTAGTGGATCTGGAGTACCTAGGACTGCCAAAAAGATCGTTATGCTTTTTTCCTGTGATGAAGCTGGCACCCGTGGCCAAGGTTTGTTGCTTATTGAACAACGTGTTACATGCTGCAGCTTCTCACTATTATACTAACCCCTATGCTACTGCTAGATCATATTCAAAGGAAGCGTAGATGCAATTGAAGGGCATCAGCGAAAACCAACAGTTCCAAGCATCACATTCAAGAGACCAGCAGCGACAACCTTATTGCTACCACCGTCATTAACCTTTACAAACAAAAGACAAAAGAGCCAATAGCTCTATAAAACCAAGCATTCCTCTCTCATCATATTCTACTCTGTGCCATCTCTTTCACATCTTCAAATAACAAAAACTTGAGTTTCCACCCTCTACAAACTTCATACATATACCACTGTATAATTGCATGTAAATTCACTTCCTTTTTCTCAAATTGTATCACGATACAGTAGTCCTCCTCCTTCACCGCAAATTTCAATTCCATGGCAAAGGGGTTCTCCATAAATGTTCTTTTCTCCGCTTTAGGATTTATTGAACGACATTCAACTTTCATCAGCTTCTTCTGCTATTACAGTGTATAAAAGAAATCTGAGCCGCCATAACGCAAAATGGTAGGCGCCATCATGGAATCATTAGACGCCAAGATTAAAAAAACACTGCACCATGTTAAAAACATCATCCGCCATCCCTTTTTTCTCAGGCGTCAATGGGACGCCATCAATCACTTGAAATCCAATATATTACTATCCTTATTTTGTGACAAGTGGGGAATAGGGATCCGTATCAGAACCGCAGAACCGGAACCGAACCGAACCGAAACCGAGAAAATACGGTTCGGTTCCTGTCAAGAACCGAACCGGAACCGAACTGGTTCTGTATAAGTAGAACCGAAGAACCGAGAGGCAGAAGATTGCAATCAGCGATTTTGGTAATTAGTATTAAGTAGGCTATGATGGAAGTTACGAACAATGTTATTCCGAAAAGACCACGAAGTAGTGTATTTGCAAGCCATACTTTATTGAAAAACTTAACAAAACCTGCAAAAGCAGAAGGGAGTAAAAAATAGTAAAGAAGAGAAGAACAAAATAAACACTTCTTTTGACAGCAGCTTGCTTTCTCTGCCTATGACGCGCATCATTACTTGTTCCTCTACTTTGCTACCTACAATGCATTTTTCTCTATAACGTACTACTTTACTAGATTTATTATGGCTTCTCGATCAGTTTTATCAAGTTTGTGCATTCCGTTTGAGATTGTGCATTCTGGGGCTCATAACAGAATTATCTTACCCATTCACCCTTTGCCTTTTATGAGACACTATACACTATACACACGTAGAGACACAGCAGCTGTATGTACTGCCGGTTGTGGTTCAATTCCTCCAATATTACGATAACATATTGTACTAGTAATACTAAGTCGCTCTAAGTAAGTACTATAAGCTCCACTTTTTTTCGTAAAAACTGTGCTTTAATCTTTTAACCATGCAATGACCCACATCGTATGAGAATGTTTACATTCTGTTTCTCTTATTCATTTTGAGATCGCTGTTCAATGTACAATTATAAACTATTCTTTTTTACTGCAGTATTCAAGTATACCGCGACATTTGAACACACACATCAGCTTTCATTTAAAGATACCGAATCTTGCCTTTTTTATATACATGATGGGTTCGGTTCTTCGGTTCGGTTCTTCGGTTCTACGGTTCTCGTCGGTTCTAGTCGGTTCGGTTCTTGCTTTAGACGGTTCGGTTTGGTTCCCTTTAAGAACCGAACCGAACCGAACCGTGCGGATCCCTAGTGGGGAACAAAAAATGGATCACACTGAATAGCAGCATCAGCGGATGCCACTGATCGATGAGTCGATCGTGTTCTAACTTTTGGAAAAGGTTACATGTACGTACGCCGTAGATACGATTGCTGGAAGGATTCGATACAGTAATCGGCAAAAAGTACAGAATGAATATATATATAGTACGGATGAAAATCCGCAGGAAATGTATTTACTAGTGCTTCTTAAATGAAAAAAAAAGCAAGAAAAATGAATATATGTACAATCTGGCTGTTTGTGTGTTATGTGTTATGTGTTATATGTGGTAAGTGTGTTTGAGTTTGAGCATGTTGACGTGGTATATGTGTAAAACTTTGTATTGTTTTTATATATTGTGCTTTCATTCGTCAACTTCATCATGGTTACGCTTTCTCGGTGAAAGCTTTGGCGATGATACGCAATCTAGTATCAACGGCGTTGCTTGGCAGTTGTCGGTGGATGGCATGATGATGGTCTCATCTTCTTCTACTATCCTTACCACAGCGTTCATCAATGTCTTCATTTGCCATGTAAGTGCAAGAAGAGGTATCACCTTCTTTGCAAAAACTGTTGGTGAACGCGGAAACTCAAACGGGCCAACTTTGGTAATTCGACATGCTTTACCAGCAGGAGAATCCATGATATATGCAGTGAGGTACAAACCTGACAGATTATATACGAAAGACAAAGCAAACGCCTAAAATGTTGAGTATGATGCGAGTATGGAAAAGATAAATAAGCAAGGCTGAAGTATATATTTATTCTTTGATTAAAGAGCTACGTGCACGTACTGCACAATACTCGCTCGTATATGTGCTCAACCAGCCACCAGAGTATCCACTATACTATCCCGCACGAATCGATACAACACAAAGTCATTCAAATAAAAAAAACACTTACCAGAGATTAAGGAGCCACCTACCTTGATATTGCGAATCGCAGACGGGGCTTCAGCGACGAGACACAATTATATTTTTCATGGTGCGAGGCAGCTTCATTCTTCCTTCTTGGATCGTCTTGGTGCTGTTAATGTCATTCGACAACCCGGCTTCTGTGCATCCGTATTCGTGACCATTCGACGAGAAGCGCATATCCACCCTTGTGCCCATGCACTTGCGCGCTAGTTGACCAGTGGAACTAGTGCTCGATCCATGGGTCGCATTTCTTCGCTCTCCAGAAGCTGTACTGCCTTTTCACCACTATAACAAAGATATAATTAGTAATTAACCAGATGACATGTCGCATGATACAATTACATGTTCCTAATGTTGAAATCACTAACCTTTGAACCTTGAGACTGGAGCCGTCAAAACATTTTTCTACAAACTCCAAATCTGGTGAATTAAATCACTTTCGCTGTGATCTTGGAAAGGCAAGTAGTTGTAAACAAACAGATCTGAGGCCTCAACAATAGCTTTATGTGCCCAATACAACTCTGGCGCTTCAAACGGATCAAAATCGACTTCGCGTCGCCGAGCCACCAAACTCTTGACATCCTTCTATAATATTATAATAATAAACACTGTTTCAGCACCTTATTCTTATGCATTTACTGTTTGGCATATAAGCGACTCACCTTTCCATTGTATGAGAGTAAATACTCCTCAAAATTGGCGGGAAGTTTGGGAAGCATGGGCTTCTTAAAGTTGATGATCGCGTTTAAATCTTCAGGCAAGAAGATGTCTTTCCAGACAGCATCGTGGGATCGATGATGAGGCAGTGAAGGGACTATCATTAATATATTATGCATTATTCAACATGTAAGTTCTTGTCTAACTTATTCAGATTGTTTAATTTATCCCTATAAACTTACTGGTGGAATTTGTACTGTAATGCAACTTTGTGCATTCCTTCTTCTACATATCTTCTTTCGTCTCCTTGCGGTTCAAACACCATTTATCTTCGTTGGCGATTTTCTCGAATGTTTCTGCTACATATTTTGCTGTGATGGTGACAGTTTGGCGTTGGCTTTGGTGGTGGTGCTCTTAGAACCAGAACCGGAGGACGTGGGATCAAGCACAGTATCGTCTGATACAACAAGATCTCGAACACGTTTCCAGGATACACAGTCTGATCGAATCTCTTTGTAAAAATGCAAGTCAGTGGCGTCCTACTATTAGTTGTCTAGCTGTTAGTTGTTTACTGATTTTGTTATAGTTAATAAGCCTGTCCTAACCGGTATAGCCATTAATGGCGATATAATTTTAATCAAAATCATTACTATCTTCATCTTCACTTCTATTTTCATCTATATATATCTGACTATATTCAATGATTAACTTCTGCATTTGCTCTTGCCATATTTGCATAATATCATCCCTATTTGTTTCTTTTGCTTTTATTAAATCAATATAATATCTAAAGTATGAATTAAAGAACCTTTTATACTTATATTTTTCCTTTTCAAGTTTTAAAATAAGTTCATCAATAAAACTACAATTATAAGTATCATTTAATTTATCCATACAGGGCTTACATGCAATCATACACATATATTCACCCCTACCTGATTCACATTCATCGTTATCAGAATCACCCTGTGAGGCATCTGCACCAGAGGTGTTTTCTAATATTGCATCGGAAATATGAGGATTTGAGGATTGCTGAGAATTTGAATTTTCAGCATATGTTTCTTTTGTCTGTGTATTTGAAGTATGAGGAATTTCAAATTGCTGAGAATTTAAATTTTCGGCAACTATTTCTTTTGGAGGTAATGTATTAGGATTTTTATAGTATTTCTCATATTTATGTAATTTTTCCTTTAGTTTTATATTTTCCTTTAATGTTTTCTCTATTTTTTTTAACAGAAATAATATCTCTTTCATTATCCGCTTCATTTAAATTAATTTTAGATGTCTCTTTTTGTTTTTTTGATATTTTACGTTTTATTAATAATTTATTTTTTTAATATATAATTTATATTATATTTTTCATAAATGTTTCTTCAGCAAATTCTTTAATGTTTATATTATTATTATTTAAAAACATACTTAATTTATTGTATCAAGGACGATTTTGTCATTGTTGAATGTGATTGTACTGTTCATTTTAATATTATGAGGTGCTATTTTTATATAATAAAAAAAATTCAATTTTTATTTTTTCAAAATTTTTAAATATATATATGCCAAGACATACATAATTTAATTTTATGAAAATTATTTTGGTTAACTAACTTATTGTGGCTATTCGTCAATTAGTACAGTAAACCAGAGCATAATCATTATAACCTCAACCAGTCCCCAGTGTCAGTTATTACTAAGTTCGGGCGCAGACTTACCACTTCGACTTCCGCAGACAAGGCACATGTAAAATTGACTTCCTCCAATTTCTAAGCACGTCTTTTTCTTGGGAAACTCCTTTCAAACTGCCTGCTATTTCTTTCTCCAGTTTGTCAACACAGCTTACAAAGCAACTTGACTTTGCTTTGAGGGATTTGATGGCGAGAAGTATTACTAATGAATATATATAACGTATAAGCAGACTGCACCCTTTCACTTCAAGTTTATACTTATATGGTGCATACTGACTTGAATCGTTAATATATTTAAATACCGACCCAAAAAAAGAAAGTGTATCAGAGTTGTCAAAGTGAATTTTCTGAGATTCTGACCAGTAAGATGTGTTTAATAGCATATTATAAGCATTTCTTACTCATTACTTTATAAAAAAAAGGTGTTTTAGAGAGCTCTGATAGCCATCAAAGTTTTGTCAGAATATGAAAATTTACTATATAGACCCAAGATTTGACAAGGTGGGAGGGGTAGATCAGTGAGGTAATGTAGGCTATTACAGTCTGTGTAACATTGCATTAGTCATGGTTACACAAACTCGTTATACTCATTATCATACTGCTTTTTCACAAGGGTTGTGTTTCCTTCATTGATACTCGCTCATTGTAGTGAAGCTACACTACTTTGAGATTGATCAAATAAATCAACCCACTCACCATCTTCGTAACCATTAAAATGCAGTAGAGAGAACATCACACACATAGAGGCTCAATCCATAACAATTAATTTTACTGTAAACAGTAAATTAATTTTAGTTAAGGATTTCACAGTCAAGCTAGCCTTCGTCCAGGTGTTCCTCGGCTAGAGAAGGGATTTGCTCACTACTGTTGCGCCACTTAGAGTGTTATAAACCTAATAGTTGAGAATAAACCCAAGGGTTAAGAATTTTATAGGGGTTGAGAAATTATTTTTTTAAACAAAAAATTAATTTCATGATTTATTATAAACACTTAAAAATTATATTACTTATAATTTTTTACATGTTTATAATTTCACCAAAAACATGAAACTAGGGTTTACCCCCTATAGATGTATCAAATATTACATAATTAGCACCATATTGATAATCTCTCAAACATGGATCACAATCGAGAATGACTCAGGACCAACTATTATCAATACTTCGTTGCAATATAATATCGTAATCTCTCAAACATGAATCAGAATCGAGGATAACTCAGTACCAACCATTGTCAGTACTTCGTTTCAATCTACATTATCTGAGTTGAGCGAAGTGTACCTATCAAAGAGCGGATATCATACGTCGATACTACAACCGTTACTAGCGTTATATCCAAGCATATAAGGATATGAAAGACGATCGTGAAGCTACTAAGATCGTAGAGAAATTTACTTCTAGAAGTTACAAATCCCACCGTAGAATTATTGCAAGTGATTAGTTTGTATTTTTACCTCCGTTATTTCTGACTTTCATAAATAAATGAGTATAGCTATCGATCATGTAATTCCCTGACTAGTGCAAAACATAGAGTATGATATATGAAGAAGCGTATTAGGTGTTTCGGGTGTTAATTTAGCCGCGGTGTTTCAAACATTTTCAATTTTCGACAGCTCATAGTTTAAGTCAGTATGCACCATACAGAATGAATATATATATAGTACGGATGAAAATCCGCAGGAAATGTATTTACTAGTGCTTCTTAAATGACAAAAAAAGCAAGAAAAATGAATATATGTACAATATGGCTGTTTGTGTGTTATGTGTTATGTGTTATATGTGGTAAGTGTATTTGAGTTTGAGTGTGTTGATGTGGTATATGTGTAAAACTTTGTATTGTTTTTATATATTGTGCTTTCCTTCGTCAACTTCATCATGGTTACGCTTTCTCGGTGAACGCTTTGGCGATGATACGTAATCTGGTATCAACGGCGTTGCTTGGCAGTTGTCGGTAGATGGCATGATGATGGTCTCATCTTCTTCTACTATCCTTACCACAGCGTTCATCAATGTCTTCATTTGCCATGTAAGTGCAAGAAGAGGTATCACCTTCTTTGCAAAAACTGTTGGCGAACGCGGAAACTCAAACGGGCCAACTTTGGTAATTGACATGCTTTACCAGTAGGAGAATCCATGATATATGCAGTGAGGTACAAACCTGACAGATTATATACGAAAGACAAAGAAACGCCCAAAATGTTGAGTATGATGCGAGCATGGAAAAGATAAATAAGTAAGGCTAAAGTATATATTTATTCTTTGATTAAAGAGCTATGTGCACGCACTGCACAATACTTGCTCGTATATATGCTCAACCAGCCACCAGAGTATCTACTATACTGAGGGTTAATACTATGCTTATATTTGAGATTTTATAATACATTTTATGTAAATTATTGAATTTTTTTGACTTCGGAGTTCTAAATTATATATATTATAAAATTTTATTTTAAAAATAAAATTGAATTTTTTCTATTATATAAAAATATACTCTAAATAGTTGCTCTAAATGAATTTCTCCTAATCAATCATATCAGTTATCTTTAAATTTATGTAATGAATTAGATACCTTTATACAATCTGAATTTGATCATTTTATAGAACAAAATATTATTAAAAAATTTCAAAAAAAATTCAAAAAAATAAAAATTTATTCTCATCAGACCATTTTCTATACCTTTCTATGTATAACAATTTTTGTGTTCATAAGTTTAAACGAGGAATAATAATGGTAAATTCTGTGGAAAAAAAATAACTAAAAATGGTGATAAAAAGAAATTTGTCTGTAGAAAACATAATCTAGATCATGTTCCTAAAAAAAAAAAAATAATAAAAGAAAAAGTGAAAATATTATACAAGAGGTAGATAATCTTATTATAAAAAGAGAAAAAAAAAGAAAACCAATAAAAATAACTATAGGTAATCCTTATTTTTTATGCTTTAATAGTATTCTTCCTTAATAGTTATATTTCTATATTTATACTGTGCTTTTCTATATATTCTACTAATAAATCTTTCTCATTAAATTTATCAGCTGATAACAGCTATTATGTTTATGGCTATAATTTTTCCATTTAATTGAGAACATATATATATCATTTCATATTTATGACCAACAATTTTTTCTTTTCATATGATTCACTATTATCTCCTATATTTCTTACAAATTGTATGTTATTTTCTCTTTCTTTCCCTTTACCTTTCCTTCTTCGTATCTTTTCATTAAATTTAGGTATATCATCTTTACTACTATTTTCTATATTTTTATCACTATAATCATCAACTTCTATTCTTTCATTATTTATATTTAAAGTTAATAAATTTCTTTGTAATTCTAAATTTCATCTTTTCTCTTTGCTTGCTCTATAGAATTACTAATAACAATATCTACTAATTTTGCTTCATAAG